>NW_027280534.1:0-72950 GCF_046629955.1 Centroberyx affinis
TGATTAGGGAGAGGTGAGCGTATGGCGCAGGGAAAAACCAAAATGGAGAGTGTTCAAATGTGTTTACCACAGTTTTCTGTTTACAAAAGTATCCAGGCATTTATATTCTACTCACTCGCAACAAGAATCGGCTTTGTAACACTGATTCTGTTGGTGCTCTGGGCTTGACACCCTTAACAGGGAAGGACTGGCTTCTTTCGAAATGTAAACGGCTTTGACAAATAACCGCAGGAGAGAGTTATGAACCCCAGAATGGGTTTTTTACTCAAACACCCACTATTTGCTTGCAGACAGTGTAAGTGGATAGTCAGGTGAGGGTGGGGGTGGGGACGGGGGTTGGGGGGAAGCCAGGCAGGAGAGATCGGAGGAATCCACTGATAGGCTATGGCATGTCACTTCCGTTCCCAGAGGCGTCTCCCCCTAGCGATGCCTCCAGATATCTAGATGCTTTGTATTCAGACAGGCGGAGAGGGGAAGGTAGTTTCTGGTGTTGAATGGGAAAGAGGACAGAGAAAGGAGAGGGAGAAATGGAGTGGGAGAGGAAAAGGAGACAGGAATGAGGGAAGAGACGGGACAACTAAGCAGGAGGAGAAGGGGTCATCTCGCAGAGTAGACAAGGCCCTGCAGCCCCATTTCTGTTCCTCGCAGATAAAGGCATACTCACACATACTATTATCTCTGTCTCTCCCTCTCGTGCACTGTCCCTCCCTCTCTTTGTCTCTCCATCTCTCTCTCTCTCTCTCTCTCTCTCTCTTTCTCGCTGTCTTTCCCTGTGTCATGCCGTGATGAGGATGGCGTGGGCTCCTCAGCTTCCCCGGGGAGGTGGAGAGAGCGGCGGAAACATAATGTGTGTCTTAGCGCATTTGTTTGTTTGTCTGGCGCACGCCCCTGCGGCTTGTTTAAGCCACTTTTATAGAGACGAGGAGCCAGCGGGGTCAACGGCAAGTCGAAACAAACGCGCCCATGGTACTCGTAGCGGATCCTGAGCTCTGGGGATGGCGGAGCAGCGGCTGGCTGGCGAAGCTGTGTAGCCCACGGGCCAGACAGCAGGCTCTATGTACTGCTACTACCGAAACACCTCTGCCTAAGCCCCTCCCTCTCTCTCTCTCTCTCTCTCTCTCTCTCTCTGTCTCTCTCTCTGCCATCTCCCATCACCCAGTCTCTCACTCACTCGCCGTCTCTGTCTCAGACAAACACTTCGAAACAATCACACACTCTCTGCGGCTGCGACCTAGACACACACACTTGTGGAGGATCAGAGGAGCTGGAGAAAAGGCTCAGAGAAAAAACTGAACCTCCGTGCACACTGACACAGACGAGCGCACACACTCACACAGGCTTTCACACGCTCTCACACACGCTTGCAGTACAGTCTTTACAAACACACACACACTTTCTCTCTCTCTCTCACTCACAATGACACACAGATACAGACACACTCAAATACTTATTCATAACACTTACACTTGTAGATACAGTATGTCTCTCTGTCTTATTCTATCAAACACACACAGAACCATACATGGATATATACTTACATTTGTGTCTTTCTCTTTCTGTCTCCTTGTATCAAGAACAAGCACATACGCATGCGCGCACACACACACACACCAATTTGTAATGCTAATAAACACACATGCACATATACTTACATTTGTGCCTCTCTGTCTCTCGCTTTCTCTCGCTCACTCACTCACTCTCAAACTCACACACACTTTCCTTTATTGCGCCATCGCTCTATTGTCAGACTGCGCTGCGAGGGCGGAGGCATTAGGAGCTGCGTGACTGAGCTTTTATCAGATATTAGGGCCGTTCAAATGGATGATCCCTGTACTTCGCCGTGACCAACAGACAAAAAGCCCTCTCTTTTTGTTCTGCCTTTCCTCTCCTCTCGCTCTTCTTCGCCCGTTCTACTCTGAAAGCACAGCTGCAGTCATTTGTCACACCGAAAAAAAAAACTTTTCCCAGGATTCCCTGCAGTGCCACATCTTACAGCCTTTTTTGGGCCCTTCCAAAGGAACAGGAAGCCTTGTGGTGTCATCATATCAGCAGTGTCCCACCACTGTGACGTTCTCTTTGTTCTTAGAGAATAGGTTGATTAAAAAAGGAACACAGAACCGGAAAGAACTGGTCTCATGTGCCTGGTGTGTGTGTGTGTGTGTGTGTGTCTGTGTCCGTGTGTCTGTGTGCATGTCTGTCCGTCTGTGTGTGTGTGTGTGTGTGTGTGTGTGTGTTGAGAGAGAAAGAGAGAGACAGAGACAAAGAGAAAAGGTTGCTGCTGCCTGATATCTGCTGTATTGTAAATCTTTCTACTTTCCTGACTCGACTAATCTACTGTTTGCATGTAATATCACTTCAGTACATGCTGTTTTGCACATACACATGATTGAGACATGCTTTAATGCCCCGACGATATACCGATTTACACTCCGACACACACTTTTTTACAAACACACACATATATTTCCCCCCCAGTTGCCCAAGAGTATAGGAGATAACAGAACTATATGACAGAGCTCAGGTCTCTTTGAGCTCATCTCAGCTTATCTTTCCAATTAATATCTGCCTGCATGCCGAAGAGCAGGCTGCTGCGCGGCTAATGATCCGGATTACCGCTGCCTGCCGCCCCGCCACTCCCGCTGCATGCTGGGAGCCCGATTCCCTCCGGGGCCTGCGATCTGTCACCCGTGCCCCCCCGCTCCCATCACTGTTCGATAGGAGGCACGCTGAGCTCTAATGACTGACGCCTCGCTCCTCCCTCCTCCCCTCTCTCATCTGTCACCTTGCTCTCGCACAGTAGGGCTCCCTCTTCTCTCTGCCATTTTTTTAACACCTTACCGCGTTGGCTCTTGCACCCCCTCCTCACACAGACACGCACACGTACACACTCCTCCATCCCTCCTTCCCTCCCCTCCTTCATCATTTGAAGAGGAAAGAGCGGGGAGATGTCTCATTTAAAACCGAGGAGGAAAAGCACCCCCCGACCCACCACCTCCTCCTCCTCCTCCTCTTCCGTCACGGTGTGAACACTAATGAAGAAGAGATGAGTCCTCTCCTCTGCCCCCATTTATCTCAGCGACCAAGGGACGTGCACACTCTTCTCTGCCTCTCTCTGCCTCTCTCTCTCTCTTTCCCTCTCCCAGTGTCTTACTGTCCCTCCCTATCTCCCCCAGTCTCTCTCTCACTCTCTCTCTATCTCGCTCTCCTGTCTCATACTCGCTCTGTCATCGGCTGTCTCAGTTTCCTCTCGTCTGACGCAACACTTAAATGAAAGCACAGCAAACTACAGTATCTGAAGATGGTTATTGTTTTTTGTTAAAATGCCTGAGTTTGGTTGACAGTTTTACAGCATGTTCTGCTGTATCCTGGAACCATGGGTTAGTGTTAGAATGAGATGATTTTGGCTCTCAGGAAGCCAAAAACACATACAATATCTACATACAAATATCTCAATTGCTTCTTTTTTGGGGAATATTTGTCTCTCTTTTTCTAGGCTTTACAGAACAGTGCATACTTGGTTAAGGCCTGTTGAGGCCGGTTCTCATAAACTTTCTCTCTCTCTCTCTCTCTCTCTCTCTCTGTTTTCCTTTCCCCTACAGAGGACGTTCTCAGCTAGTCCCTACTCAGACCCCATTCAGGTCGTGGCGGGGAGTGTGGCTCCCAGGGTGGAGCAACCCGAAATGTTGTGGGTCATGGGCCCAGTGCTGGCCGTGGTCCTCATCATCATCATCGTCATCGCCATCCTGCTCTTCAAGAGGTAAGGCTCTCTGCTTTTGTGTATCTGTGTATTCCTCTGTGTGTCCGTGTCTGTTGTGTGTATGTTTGAGGTTGGATTTCAGTGACACTTGTGATTGTAGGTTACTTTTGGTTGCATCATGAATGGTAATGAGACACGCTCCCCTCTGACACTTGCACCAGGCTGCTCACACACAAAACTGTAACATCCAATTTCATTACCATAATATTCACTGTAAGAGGAAGGGAACCAAAGACGGGTTTGATTTGTCATTTAGAAAATCCTCATTTCAGCTCACCAGATTTTGGTCCAGTTGGCTGTTTTTAACAATAGCATGTGAAGTGTCAGTTGAAATGGCAGTCGACATCGCCTCCCTACTTGAAAAGCACAGCCTGACTGTCAAAAACTCTGAGTTGGGAGAGAGAAATGTGTTTTCTCCAACACCACTGGTCATTTCAAACAAGGAACAGAAGGCTGCAACAGAGGGCTTAACTAAAAGCTCAGTCAATATCTTTTAAAAGCCCCACACTAACCACCCCAGTGTAACACACTATGGATACACACCAGCCATCCAGATACTGGTGAGGCACAGAAAACCGGCTACTTAAAGCACCAGTCCGTTTTTATGCTTGGTAGCATTAAAAAGTTATTTCTTATCACAGCATTTTGACAGTGGAGACAGCTAAATATGAAATACTCACCATGGATAATGCGACAAAATGTAAAAAAGATGTTAGCATTTGGTTTGGACGATATAATAATATGTAGTTTGGATGGGAATCTATGAACTAGGAACGATTATATACCTCACTAGGCTGTTAGCCCCACCTCTCTATATCTATCCGTTGCATGATGACTCCATTGCAGATCTGCCATTCCACAGCATACCCATTCTCCAACCTGCCATATGCAGCCTTGCAGACTGCTGTGTAGCTGCCGTCTCCAGCAGACTTAGACAGGGACTTGTTAATAATAGGCCGTGAGACAGCTCACCGCTGAGGAGCGCATCCTCTGTCTGGAAGCCCTTTCTCCATGCAGACACAGATTGACAGGAGGGACTGTAGGGGGGTGGCTGTATGCCCTTTTCACTGTGGACTGGCAGTATAAATGTGTGAAGGAATAATCACACTCTACCTCGGGTTGTTATTGCAACCTGCACAGTCGCCAAAACCAACACCACCAGCGAATAATAAAGGGGTTACTTTCAAATGTCTCCAGCTAGCGTTCGGATTCATTTTTATGTCATGCTTTCAAGATGTTGTTTAAAATTGTGTACCGGATTTCTGAATATAGTACAGAGTAGAACAAACTTTGACCGGAGGACTTTTGGGTCCATGTTGATATTAATTACCCATTAATCTTCCCCCTTCTCTTTGCCCTCTGTGTGAAAGCAGCAAACAGGAAAGGTGGGTACTGTAACTGTTGCATCAGTCACGACTCCATCTCCCCTCCTAAGTCCCTTCCATTCGTGTATTCGTGTTGTGAAGTTGGCGGTATTCATCTACTCTTTAGGGTTGCAGGGTCCGCTACCTCTCCACGCTTCCGCCGATATTACCCCAAAAACATTTTCCACTCAGACAGGAATAAAAGAAACAAAAAAAAAGAAACATCTTAAAATTAGTTTGCCTAGTCTCATTTGTTCAGCTAGAAGAGATGAGAAGCAGCAGACTCTGCAGCCCTTGATAATTGGGGTCAAAGGAACCCCTGGGTCACGTCCATGTACCAGTGCATGTTCCACATCTAGTGCGAGTGTTCCCCCTCAGATCATCCTGTCTGCCATGGTTTGTCTTCGTGCTGTGTTTCATTATCCAGCCTGTGTCAGCGCACCCCTTCAAGATTGGCCCCATCTGAATATGCCAAGCCCTCACCTGCTGCTGAATGGGCCATTGTGAAGTAAATGCCAGACGGGGAGACTGCTGAAACAGAAATGTTCCCATCTTTTAAGCTGACATTTTCCACCGAGACCCCTTCCTCCACTTTTAGCCTTTTTTTCCCCTCTCACCGCTTCCTTGTGGCAGGAGTCTCAACAAAGGGCCCTGTTCTGCTCTCATTAAGCACACCCTGTACCACACACACACACACACACACACACACACACTCACCTGCACTTACTTTCTCACACATCTTAACCCTCACTTTGAGCCTTCCGATGAATGCCCCCATTGAGGTTGCTGCCATGTTTGTGTTAGCCCAGCACTAAAGCGTGGTGTAGATTGGCATCTGATTGGGTTGGAGAGAGGAGAGGTGTGGAGAAGAGATCACAGATGCCCAACTCATTCCCCCCTTCCCACCCCAGCCCAGCAGTGGGCCCTGGGAAAACCGGACACGGTCTGGCTCAGCTCACGGTTGGAAAGGAAGAGATGCTTGTCGTAGATTAGCGGTCACGCTGCTAGCATTAGCTTAAGCCCCCGCAGCATCAGATAACAGGTGGCGGTGAGGCCCGAGCCCCGGTGGTTGAGGTGGACTGGGGCAAGGCTGTGTGCACTAGCTTTATGTATTCTCACCATGTCAGGCTTCAACAGAAGGCCCTGCTCCTGCCTAAAACCCACGCTCGCCACTTGCAAATGGAGTGCAATGAGATGTGAAATTTCCACAGGGCGCCCTGACGCTTCCTTCCGCCCATTTCCATTTGCAGTCAGGAGGCTTGTGAGTCTGCAGCTGTTTGTGTGTATGTGTGTGTGTGTGTGTGTGTGTAAGTGAGAGAGAGACACACACACACACAGAGGGGAAGGGTGTATATACATCTGTGCGCCTGTTTGTGTGTGTGCGTCAACAGATGCTGGCTGTCTGAACATTAGAATACAGGCAAGCTGCGTTCTCTCTCCCTCTCACCACCTGATGGAGAAAGCCACGGTCGACTGAGCCGAGCCAGTCCGAGCTGTGCTGTGCTGTTCTGTGCTGTTCTGTGCTAGGCTCAGCTAGGCCAGGCCTGGCAGCGCAGGTGCTGCAGAACTGGTCTAATTACCCAGTGTTGTGCCACCCAGCTGATGAGCTAATTACAGCATCCGCCTGTTTTCCTCTCAATCTGGAAAGCCAGTAAACACAATGTGTTGTTAGTACACACACACGCTACCACACAGCAGTGAAAATCACACATTAAAACCTTTGCTACACACAAACACACACACATATGTACACATACCCACACAGCAGCTGTCATCTATCCAGCAGCAAACAAACCCAACCTAGCCCACTCCAGGGAGATGATGGCGTGTCTTCAAACACATTAAATTCCAGTTGGCAAACTAAAGGGGTAATGCCCTGGACTCTACTGTCTCGCGAATGGGCCGATCTTCAAAACTAGTTTTGAGAACCATTAACTATACCATTAACCTCATCAAGTGTGCAACAGAGTGAAGATGCCTGCATTGCTACAGTCCCTGCACCAGTTTCCTCATCATATATCAGAGGAAACAACAGTGTCATTCTCAGTCATTCTGTCATTGCCATTTGCAGCTGGCTTGAGAAATTGTTGGCGAGTGTATTATGCGTGTGAGTGGTCTCAATATGTTGTGGTTAACGCCTTCCTGCCTGTCTCTGCCACTTCAGGAAGCGGGCGTCGCCCCTACCGAAGGATGAGCACTCGGGTGGGGTGAAGGATTCCCTGCTGGCAAACTCCTCCGACCCTGTGGAGATGAGAAGGCTCAACTACCAGACCCCAGGTAATGAACAACGCTCTATCGATACCTAGCTCTGTATGAAACGGAGCGCTCTCCCTTCCCTCAACAACTACCATGGTGTCCTTGAGCAATGTACTTAACCCCCACTTGTTCCAGTGGAGCTGCTCAAGGCTACATAGTAGAAAACTGGTTGTACTGGGCAGCTCCCAGGTGTGAATGTGTGTAAATCAGGGCATTGCTGAAACAGAGCGTGCGTGCTCAGTCAACTTTTCTTGGGTAAATAACTCCCCAGGGAGATGAAGGGTTTCATTCCGAAATGAAAATAAAAAACTCTGCCTGAAATTCTTCAATCATTCTTCAATCAGTACTAACACAGACGATCCTATCCTCAACAACAAAAGTACTTTGAAAGAAAACATCTTAAGGTGACTCGTATCTTTAATCGTGTTCCATAATATCTTTCATTTTTATACCAGCGTTCTGCAAAAGTAGTTTTTTTTTTTTTTCTTCAAACAGTGGTTATTGCATTTTAGAATTACTCTCTTTTTCAACAAAACTATTCAGCCTTTCCAGCAACGATCTAGTTTTGCAATGAATACCCGCCTTCTTCTCCCTCTTGATGGATCTCGTGTTTACTGGCGCTCTGCAGAAGGTGTCAGCGTATGAAATTCACGTTTGTTCTGCTTACTTTGCATACTTTGTCACTTACCCTCGGGCTGTAAACCTGACCAGCTCAATCAATTGTTCAGTAACAGAAAATAAACAGATCGTGTACGTAACCACCGTAGCCACCGTTGGACGGCAGCATTGGCCCGAGCGAATTCGCATTCCATCCGCCTGCAGCGGTGAAGCGAGGGGGGTTGTCAGGGTGCCCGCCTCAGCATCAGCCCTCTTCCTTTTTACTCCTGATCTCCTCCTTCCCCCCCCCCCTCCTGTCCTCCTCGCTTCTCCCTCCCCCCTCCTCCCTCCTCCCTCCTCCCTCCTCCCTCCTCCCTTCCTGAGCTCCTTTCATTCCCCCCAGCTGGTAATGAGTCCTGCTGCCTCTGATGTCAAGGTGAGCCAGGCGGAGGGAACAATGGAGCTGAGAGAAAATGTCAACCCCTGTGCGCGTGTGTGTGTGTTTCTTTGTGTGTGTGTGTGTGTGTGTGTGTGTGTGTGTGTCTGTGTGTCTGTGTGTATCCCTTCTCACGGGTTATTAAAGATCCCACTCCCCGTACGCACACCCAGCCCCTTTGAACCCCTGCAGAAGAATTAAGCAGTGCCGCCGTTCTAAAAGAGCTCTGTTCTCCCATCCTCCACTCCACCTCTTTTCTCTTTTGTCTTCCATTTTCCCCTGTAGGGTAATCTCTCTCTCTCTCTCTCTCTCTCTCTCTCTCTCTGTCTCTCTCTGTCTCTCTCTACCTCAACATTTCTCTCTTTCTCCCCCTCTCTGCCTCGCTGTTATGCTAGCCGACTTCAAGAGTAGTGATTATCAAAATCACCAAGGCTGCGTCTGCCTCGTGAAAACACAAGAGACGCCAAGGCTGAACCGAGTGAATATTGAAAAGCCCATTCCTCCGTCCTCTCGCTCTTTCCCTCTTTGATTCACACGCAGCAGGTGAAGATTCTCATTCTGATTCTGATTGTTTTGAAGTAGCCCAGCTGATTCGAGCTCAAGTCTCCGGCATGTTTGTTTCTTAAACAGACTATTGTGTGCTCTCCCCCTGGCACTCCAGCAGCAAATGTGTGTCTCTGTGGGAAGCTGCCCTGGTCTATCCTTGGCAGACCTGGGCCGGAGAGTTAAACACCACTGAGATAAGTGGTGTTTGACACATCGGACAAAGCATGTAGTGCCAAAATATTTACAGTAGGCAATCACAGGAGAGTATTTTGCATACTTTTCTGTTTGACAACCTAGATGACACTATCTGAATTGTCCTGATTTTGGCAAACCTCACCCATCAAGCACTCCAAGTAGGTTAAAAAACACGGCAGGAACTATTTGCAGATACCGTTTGGCCCAGGTCTGATCCTTAGACCTCTCCATTGATTGGTTCTTCTTCTTCCTCCTCCCTTCACTCTCCTCTCTCCACAGGTCCCAGCTCTCATCGCTGCCCCAACACTCCAAGTTAGTCTGCTCTCTCACCTACTGTGTATTTCCCACACATGCAGTCTATGGCTCGCGCTCTCTCTCTCTCTCTCTCTCTCTCTCTCTCTCTCTCTCTCTCTCTCTCTCTCTCTCTCTCTCTCTCTCTCTCTCTCGCTCTCTCTCTCTCTCTCCTCCTCCTCTTTCCTCAACCTTGCTTTCTCTCTGTCTCACTCCTGATCCCATTCCCCCGTTGCAATCCTGACGGACATCTCAGCCCACAAGCTTGTATCTCCTGGCGCTCCCAAGGACGCAGCGATGACCATGGACTTTCCACAACACCGTTTTGGTCAGGAAGCATAGGATGGCTAGATGGCTTCATGGCTAGTTGGGCAGTGCGGACTGTTACACTTGCTGTTATCTATGTCTTCACTCTCCATTTAACCAACAACATGGCTGTTAAAGACCTGGCTGAACACAGACACACACACACACACACACACACACACACACATATACAAATACACACACGTGCACATACACACATACTGATGCTAATGTGCTCATGGCATTGGTCCCACTGTGTGATAGTATTAAATTAGTTTAATTGGTCAGATCTCATCATGTGCAGTGGCCACAGTTACCAGCCATTAGTCGTCAGCGTTGCAGCAATAATGAGCTTGTAGCGCCAACTCATCCGAGAGCATGACCCATTACCTTACAGATATGCTCAGCCAGAGACACTAATTAATTAAGTTAATATGTACACCTGTTTAAAGTGTATATCTTGATCTGTGTGTGTCTTAAAACAGTATTTGTAAGGTTTATGGCGCTCTATGGATGACTTTGGAGCATCTTCATGCGTCGCATACAGTTAACTTTTAACACACAAGGCAAGTTCCCAGAAATCCATTTAAGCACAGAGCCTTGCCAAGTTCAGAGGCACAGGGGGAATTTGTGTCGGTAGATTAGCAATAAATCATCCAATAACCCGGCGATGAGAAATCTAGAGAGCGGCAGGGGGGTTGTTTGAATTTAATCCAGCCTAAGCGCTCCAGGCTGGGCCAAAAGATAGTTTATTGTAGGGAAAGAGATTTTCAAAGAATCGAGTTTTGGCTGGTGACCAGTCAGAGTTTTTCTTTCTGGGAAGTGACAGTGTGACTGATTTGTTGAGACTTGCGGGTTCTTGCTCTGATCCCACCTCTGCCACCAATCGAGCGTTGTGGAGTCAGGGAGATGTCTGCCTCCTGCTTCCCTCCAGGAGCATGCTCACCCAGTCACTCATGTGCATCGCCGTCCCAGCCCCACCTCTGTCTTCCTCACTTAGCATGACGATGTCACCAAATGTCACCGAACTGTTTCAACTTGTGCGCTCTCTCGCTCTCTGCTCTGCTCTCTCTCTTCCTTTCTCCCTCTCCCTCTCTTTCTCCCTCTCCCTCTCTCTTTCTCTCCCTCTCTTCATGCATTGTTGAACAAAGTGCACTCTCCTCACCGTTACACAGCCACCTCATGGTCCCACCGGCAGCCTCACTCACCTTGTGGTCAAACCAGTTTTTGTGTATGTCGATGTGCGTGTCTGTTGTGGGAACAGCCAGGCCTCATTCTCTCCTTTTTTTTTGTCTTTTGTCATCTTCCTCCTCCTCCTCTTCCTCTTCCTGCCCTCTCCCAGGAATGAGGGAGCACCCGCCCATTCCTGTTGTTGACTTGGCTGACCACATAGAGCGGCTGAAGGCCAACGACGGCCTCCGCTTTTCCCAGGAGTATGAGGTAAGAGTTCTAATACTGTATCAGCAGTTCCCTCACTTTCAAGGATATAAATGTATTTCTTTGTTATCCTGTCTGGGAGGAAGTGTTGTGTTTATGCCTCTTTGATCCCATATGCATGTATTCTAATGGATTATGGAAGACTTCTTTCATAGACATTCTTCAGTCATTTTTACAACTCTATTACCAGTCCCACCAGGAAACCAGCACTTACATTAAATGCTGCGTGATGCTTTTTCACAAAACTAGCAGGTGGCGAGTCGCTTAAGCAATCTGTGCGCGTCTTGATGTTTCCCAGAAGAATGTTATTTTGCAGGCGGTCTCTCCGATGCAACTCGGTGAGGGATTATCTCTTGTCAGTGTTCTTTCTCCAAAAAAAAAAAAGAAGGGGGCGAATTTGCATTTAAAGTGGCACATTTTGCGAAAGGATTGCCGTAAGCCAGAGTAAGAGGTTAGTTGGCTGTGGGACTAACCGAGGACAGAGAAAGAGGAGAGGTATCCTTGAATACAGAAAAACACAACATGGCTTTTATTCATTTGCTCCGACTATTCGCTCTGTTTTGTCTAATCAGCCCTGTTCCTCGCACTGACACATCCAACAAGGCTGTGGGAGCGAATCTAGACCTTCTCGTGGGGGGGGGGGGTTGCCCACTGCCTCTCCAGCAAATAGCCGCCCAGGCCTGTTGAGTTAGTGTAAACGAATCACACCAGAGCAGTGGCTTGTGTGACTGCAGGCATTTACAACCAGCCCTGCCCTGTCCCCTCCCCACCCAAATCCTTCCCAGCTAGGGAAGACCCCCTCCTTGGCCAGACAGATGGCCGTCCGTCTCTGCCAGCCAAGGCAGCGTGGCAAAGCTCAGGGCGCTTTGTCACAGTCACGTTCGCCGGCTGCTCCCGTTGTGCCCTACCCGAAGGCTCAGAGTTTAGAGAGGCCTCTCCACTTCCTCTCCCTGATGTTTGGGACGGCCTGAAAATTCCCTTTCCCGCCAACGCCAGCCCGCATCACACCGAGCAGAGCACTCTGGGTAATGAGCAGTGTTTGTCAATCAGGCATGCTGCAGCTCACTCAGACGGTCTTTTTATCGCAGGAAGCGATATCACACCGCAGTCCTCGTAGCACTATCATTATGCTCATTCGAACGCGTTTCCAGTGTGTCAGCTAGAATAGCATAGGCGTTTTCTTCTCAGTTGTTTCCACCTTCTCTACCTAACTTGTTTGCCAGTTGTCATCAGTCTAGCAATGCCCGCTGTCTTCGCTGAGCTCTCAGATGGGAGTGACATGTTTTGACTGCAAATGAAATGTTCCTTTTCAAACTGGCGGGCGCTGGCAGACAAATTGGCAGTGTTGAGCTCATCAGCAGCAATAGGCCCATACCCAAATGACTCCTACTATCGAGCAATTTGGAGCTTTATTGGAGCCCTTCTTTGTTTACTGTTGAGGGTTTCTTGTGTCTGAACACTCCACATGTCTCATGTATGGTACTAAAACAAATAGCATATAATTGGATACCAGACCTAAAAGCAGTCTAAAAGCACTGTACATTTTATGGCATGTTTGTGCCTACCTAGGTGCCAGTTTACTGTATAGGACAATACAGTGAGAGCCTGAAAGTAAATGCAGTCACAGGAAAGTAATTAAAAGTCAATTTGCTGTACCTGTGATTTACAGCTTAACCTGAATTGTCCTAATGTGATAAACCCCACCTACCTCGTATGCAGTGAACACAAGTGCTAATTATTTTCAAATGCTATTTCACCCATAACTTCATGGCTCATTCCCCTAACCCCCCTCCAAAAATAAGCAATTGCTTTATTCGACCTGTCCAGTTTTGACGTAAAATACTCCCTAATAATTCAATTAGGGCTACAGCCAAGTCAAGTAAGTGAAGGAATATCCAAGGTGTAGCTCTCGCTCCGGCAGGCTTTGCAAGGCGAAAGGTTTGGGGAATTGATGGACATGGTTCCGGCATGAGCCTGGGGGGATCGATGCCGAATAACAAGAGACTGTGTGACATTATTGAGCCAAGGGATGGGAGGCCGCCACATATCTCCCCAGATCAATATGGATCCAGCCTAATGTCGTCTTAGCCAGAGAGACGCATGACGCAAGAAGGATAGTGAAAAGGTGATAACTCTAGGAATGGAGAGAGAGCCAGGGAGGGAGAGGGTGAAACAGAAATAAAAGATGGGAAAAGAGACAGAAATAGACGATGAGAAAAAGAGAGACGGAGAACGAGAGCAATAATGGTTACCGCAGCTAGTCATGCGTGCGACTGCTCAGAACTAGGTAATTCAATATGGCCGCCCATAAGGGAGGGGATGAGTGTTTCTTGTTGCCTGCGGGCTTCAACGGAGCCTTTATTCAACTCCCAGTTGAAACGAACATTCTCATCAATGTGTCTGGGTCTATTTTACCCCCGTGACACTCCAGAGACTCCTTTTGTTCCTCTGTTTTATGTTATTTTCTCTCCCTCCCTTCCCATTTGTGTCTCCCTTTCTCACTCTCTCTCTCCCTTAATTGCTCTGCTCTGTCTGTTTCTCTTTTTCTTCCTTTCTTCTCGCTCTCTCTCTCCTCTTCTTTCTCCTGTCGTTCCCTCACAGTCCGTTGATCCGGGCCAGCAGTTCACCTGGGAGAACTCCAACATGGAAGTCAACAAGCCAAAGAATCGCTATGCAAACGTCATCGCCTACGACCACTCCAGAGTGGTGCTCACCTCCGTCGATGGTACGAGTCCATGTGACCGCTCAGATAGCACCGAGGCCTCCTTTAGATGCACCAAGGACATGTTGTACGGCTACAGCTGCTGCTTTAGAAATCTCCTATTTAAACCACAAAGCCCACATGTCCTTTTTATTTGGATATACTGTAGAATGTTGAACATCTATATGCAGAGTGATAAGTACTGTCCATCATATGTTTCACTGCATGTAAAGTCCTTGCACCATGTGTGTCAGTGCGCACCTTGAAACTGTCAATATGTCTCCCTCTGCCTCGGTGTCACCAAGAAAACATTTTGTACATTTATTGCACTCGGTGATAAAAAATTACTCTGATTCTGATCTTTGGCACAATATGAGATTAAATATAAATACCATGTAACATATGAGTTACGTCCCAGCTTGCTCTCTTTATTTCAGCAGTTCCCGGTAGCGACTACATCAACGCCAACTACATCGACGGCTACAGGAAGCAGAATGCCTACATCGCCACGCAGGGCCCGCTGCCGGAGACGCTGAGCGACTTCTGGAGGATGGTGTGGGAGCAGAGATCCAGCACTATAGTCATGATGACCAGACTGGAGGAGAAGTCACGGGTAAGGAGAGACACACTCAATGTGATTTATTATAAAAGATTACATCACACGTTGTTAACTAAGGCAATCAAAAAATATTTTATTTAATTCCTTAACAGCTGTAACACAACATATAAATTATTTACTGATCTATTGTGTGTCACTACTCAGTAATAAGATTATGTACATTATATAATTTACTATTAATTAGTGAACAATGTAGAAACTTAACTACTGTCAATTAATTGTTACTTAGCCATTCAAAAATAATAATAAATGGTGAATAATTACATCACCATATATTAGTGATTGTTTTGTTTGTTTTTATTTAATAACCAGGACACAGAACATAGATACATAAAATAGAAAAACATATAATACAATTAGTGATTGTTATTAGGAAGTGTTAACGTCCATGCAAACTAATAGATGAAGAAACCAGAAATATGTTTTCTCTGTTGTGGGATATCAACTCAACTCATTTGCATGTGAAGAGGATTAAGGGAGATTCAGATTGAATTGCAGCCAAAATGTGAGGATTTATAGTTGAGTTAAATTTTCACAATAGTACAACTTTTACTTCATTTATTAATTAGATACTGCTCAAAGAGTGAGAAACTGGATTTGTACAAAACTATTTTTTGCAACTCCATGATGAGATTTCATAGCGCCCACGTAAAGAGGAGTGTAGCGTCTCGTCTCTCATTGCACTCGCTGAATTTGGCTGCTGAAGACCGCGGCACCATGGTAAAAAAAACTCCAAAATTGGAGTTAAGAGGATTTCACCCAACAACAGCCTTGCCTGCCTAAAAATAAATTCATGCTATAAAAGGAAAAAGGAGCACACAGGGAACTTGAGATTTCGAAGTAGGGATGGGTCTATTTAATTACCTTCACAAAGTACTGCTTATGAAATCAATTTGAAGCCAATATTGTGATGGTTTATTAGTGTGTGCATACGTTGCTCTAATGAAAGTTGGCCCCCCAGACTCAGGACAGCAAGTACCAAGGTTTGTGAATTGATTGAACACAGTTTAGAAATGAAGACTTCATTTCCAAACACTGGAAAAAATCATTACCTGAAGTTCAGTTTATCATTCAATATCTATAAAGTATAGAGAGTGTGGAAAAGAGCGATCGTTTTGTCAGCTAAGGATTTAAATTGCCTACCAATCCTTTAAAAAGTAGAGTCGTTTGTTTTAATTTTGAGCTATCCATGCTATCAATCATTTTCAAAAAAGAAGAGTAGGTGTCATTTTTTTTTTGTCTTTTTGGAGCAGAAGTCTTCATTTGTCCCTTGAGGATGCCTGCTATATGGAAATGTCGGATAGGCTGATTTTTATTACCCACTCAGTTGAACTCAGCTAGACTATACATGGCTCGCTTTCAAATTCCTCTCCATATATCAGCGTGTCTCAGAGACAGTACTCTGTCACAGATCCCATGGCGCTTCTGCTTTGATCATATGTAACTGAGTCACAGCGCCACACACACACACACACACACACACACACACACACAAACAAACACGGGGGTGGACAAAATAATGGAAACGCCGCATGAAAAGGGACTTTAAATGCCAATTAGCAGTGTGTGTCGGCTTTAAAAGAGGTCTGACAATTGCCGCTTTTAAAGCAGCGTGAGGCAGCTAACAGTGTTCCAGTAGTTGGTGCCAGAACTGCCGCGGCATCAGTCACAAAAATGATGCAGAATGATGCAACGTGACAGGGGGAACAGTCTTGAAAATTAGGACAACATATGTCAAACACAGGGACAAGCTGTATCGGCAAAGAGGGTCGCAAGTTGACGACGGACGCTCGACACGCACGCTGAACAGGATAATTACAAAACACCACAAAACAATGGCCCTACTCGTTATTAGATACATGATATTCATATATTTCAAGGTATTTCTGTTGTTTTGTCTACCCCCTTTACATGCATACACACCCTCTCTCTCTCTCTCTCTCTCTCTCTCTCTCTCTCTCTCTCTCTCTCTCTCTCTCTCTCTCTCTCTCTCTCTCTCTCTCTCTCTCTCTCTCTCTCTCTCTCTCACACACACACACACACACACACACACACACGCACACACACGCGCATGGTGAGTCAGTCAGCCTCCCACCAGCCAGCCAGGCTGCTGTCGTATGCCAAACTGAGCGGCAGCAGGACAAAAAATACTATGAGTTCCCTGCACCAGGCAAATTTCAGCTTCCTCCACTACTGCCATTACAAGTTGATAAAACCTTGAAAGGTCAGATAAGAGATGGAGGACTTGTAAATGAGACTCAGTTGTCTGTGTGTGTGTGTGTGTGTGTGTGTGTGTGTGTCCAGATAAGAGGTCTGTGCCCTCTGCAAAAGGCCAGGTGATGACATGTGAGAGCCAAGTTTCAAAGCAGAAGCAGATGATAGTGAAACCTGCAGTGTGTGTGTGTGTGTGTGTGTTTGAGAGATAGAATATGCCACCCAACCTCAACCTCAAACAGCACGGCGATATTCATTACAGTGGTGACTTCTAATCCATATGTTTGTACTGCGAGCGGTTCCCCATCACTCAGCTGAGTTTCTCCTGTAGGCTCCTGCCTCTGCCTAAGAATGTGAGCTGTCACGAAGCGAGGTGAAATGTGAGGGGGTGAATTTTACCGCATTTTGTTTTGTCGATTTGTACCGGCCCGGTGAGACAGCTAAGGTGCTTCCAAATGTCAGCTCAGTGCTGCAGTATCAATATGATTAGCTTACCTGCGCCACCTCCCTTCCCCTCATGTATTCCAAATCAATAGCGGTAGGTTTCAAGTCCCACCAATTGTGACATTAGGAGTACGTCTCCACTTGTCCGATCTCTGTATCGAAGATGGGAGTTCAGCGGAGTTCTAGTACTTCTCTGAAATCACGAATTTAACCACAGAGTTTTACACACATTTTACATTTTAAGCATTTAGGTGAAGCTCTTATCCAGAGCACCTTAAAATGACTGAGCATGGGTTTAGTGTCTTGCTCATGACCATGGGACACATGATGCTCAAATTGGTAGGAACTAGGGATGGAACAATATATCGAAATTCAATGTATCGCAATACAAAAATGTGGCAATACTTACCGTGGGGCAGAAAAATGAATCGCAGTATTAGCTACATGTTATTCTCCTGTAGTAATCACAAATGAGCCGGCTTGCCCATCACAGTTTCACAAGCTCTCCATCCAAATTATATTATTTGCACTTTGTAATGACATTTTTACAAACACAATTCTGCACAGTCATACTTTTTTGTCATTGAACTTTCATTTATTACATCGAATCGTCGTACCAAATCGTGAACCCCATATCGCGTATCGAATCGTATCATGAGATAAGCATGGGTGACGGGTGATGTTTTGGTTACACGACAGTCTCTTTCTAACCGCTAGGCCACCCTGCCATCTACATAGAGACCACAGAGTGAGGCGATAAGGCTCCATGCCAGGGGATGGAGGAGCTTTAGCCCCAGCCTCGTCCACAGTCAAGTTTGTCCTGTGGACATATGGAGCCAGGTGGCCGGACCTGCTGTCCCGTCACAACAGGCCACGGGCTTTTAGACACATCTCCCTCCACATCGCAGCGCCCAGTCATCACAAATGTGCTAAAAGCGAACATAACAAAGGGTTGCGATCCACCCGACAATTAGCTAATTGAAAATAATCATAGGCTGGTGAAACAAAGTGGGCTTTTTAATTTCTGTTTGAAGCCTGCCTCGAGCGGGCGCACTCATACACCCGCACTAGACTTGTTTCACTGGTGCTCAAATGGGGTTTTTTGAGGGGATACATAGCACTGCTGGTGCTGGAGCTGATTCTAAGTACTGGTCTGCTTCCAATCCGCTTGTAATTAGACAATGGACACACTGTCGATGGTCTGAACTCGCTAAGCCTATCCTCTTTTTAATCAGTTTGATTCTGCAAGCCACTTACTATCTTTGTGGTGGATGTTAGTGGCAGTCCGTTCCTGACCGTGTGCCCTCTCTCTCGCTCTGCCAGGTGAAGTGTGACCAGTATTGGCCGGCGCGAGGAACAGAGACCTATGGGATGATCCAGGTCACCATGCTGGACACTGTGGAACTCGCCACATACAGCGTCCGCACCTTCGCCCTCTACAAGGTACGGCCTGTTTCATTTGCAGTTAACCTTATAGCAAGGCATGGTCATGAAGGATTTGGTTCTTGGCAGGTTATTCCAGTTGGTGTTATTGAACGGTCACATTTTAAAGTGTAGATTGTTCTTTTTCTTAATCCTGATCAAGGCTATTACAGCTGAAATGTGCTGCTTTTTAACATTTAAGCTTTGTCTGTTTTTCTCCAGGAGTCAGTGAAGGATTTTATTTTTTCAGGTCATTTTGATTCATGTATTTTAGTGGAGCTTTGATGTTGAGACCAATGTTTTTTTTTTTTCCTTTATTCATCCTTTCCCAAAATATTCACTGTGGAGGGAAATATTGTTAAGACAGCTTCCCTAAAAATTTTTGTATAACTTGTTATTTCTTTTAAGTATTATTATTAGGATTCCTCACTGAAAGCGAGCCTCCAGCTGCAGCAGTTGCTTCGTTTTAATCAGGAATGGTAATAATGCTAGAAAGGCATTTTACGGAAACTGTTGGGCAAATACAGTTAAATTTCAAATTAGATATCTGCCATTCCAAAACACTGACTCATACTCTTACAAAATGCTCATTGGCATGAAAGGAAAGCAGATTATGTTACTATAAAAAACAATACATTTTTGAGAATTGAATCACCCATGCTTTTCAAATATTGACAGAGCAATTTCAGCTGCATTTTTCTTTTCCAAAATGGATATACAATGTTTGGAAGGATGTCCTTCACCTGTCAAAACATTTTTTCCCAGCGTGACAAGATTCTTGTTAAAAAAAAAATTGCCAATTACCGTTCACAATGTCAGTGTATCCTTTTGTGCTCATGTTTACACCTTTTCTCTGTATTGACTTCTCCCACTCCCCTACAGAATGGCTCCAGTGAGAAGAGAGAGGTGCGCCAGTTCCAGTTCATGGCCTGGCCGGACCACGGGGTGCCGGAGTACCCCACCCCCATCCTGGCCTTTCTCAGACGGGTCAAGGCCTGCAACCCTCCAGACGCCGGGCCCATGGTGGTCCACTGCAGGTGGGTAGGGGTTCGGTCTGGATGCATACAGGCGAGAAATAACTACCTGTGACTACTTGTTTTTGGTTCAGGGGACAGGTTTGGATAAAGGGTTTAAACAGTGTTTCCTACACATTTTAACAAAATAAATTATCAGGAAATGAGCTGCTTGTTTGTCTGTTTTATAGACACTGCTCTATAATTGCCGATATTATGTTTTGTTCTTTTTTTGTGTTCTTTTTTTGATGTTTACTTAAAAGTGCCTTTGAGCACCCTGAAAAGCTTTTTATGAACAAAATGTGTTAGTATTAGTAGTATTTATTCATATAAATAATTGGTATTAGTGTCATTATCAGTATCAGAATTTGTATCAGTACTGGTATTATTTTATGAACGCTAATTGCATATCTTTGGCGTTGCTGACTTTCTCGCCATCACATTTCTTTAGTGATAGGCCTACTTATTGTATGATATACTGCAGATGCCTTCTCTCTTGTGCGGGCGGAGAGGAATAGGAACTCGGGAAAGAATAGGGGAGGCGGCATTTATTTTTACATCAAAGATCAGCGGTGTCACCAATACACCATCCAGGACACCGCATGCAACAAAGATGCTGAAATCCTGTGTTTGGGGTTAAGACCTTTTATCTCCCTCGGGAATTTGGCTGCAGCATTGTGTATGTTGTGTACGCTCCACCCAGTCTCTCAGGTCACAGTCACAAATGCAGAGTGTGTGCACAAACTCCCTGATGCCCCAGCTGCCTTGCTAGGGGATTTAAACCAGTGCAACCTGGAAAGTACGATGCCCGGTTTTCAGCAATACATGAACTGTCAAACACAGGCGTATTATATTGGACAAGTGTTATGTGAACTTGAAAGAGACCTATACATCTAGGTGTCAACCACCCATATCAAATTCAGACCACAATGTATTTGTATTCCTACATATAGAACTAAGCTTAAGAGCTCAAAACATGAACAAAAGGTCAGCAAAGAAGTGCTAAAGGCATGTCTTCAATGCACAGTGTGCCCTGGACAATGTGCGTATGGTGACCACAGATTATATTAATTACTGTGTGCAATCACTAATACCCACAAAAACAGTGAAGGTGCATCCAAACAAGTCCTACATAACTAAAGATATCAAGGAAACTATGACCTTGAGGAAATTGGTATTCAAGATAATTGATACTGGATAAATGCACAGGACAGGAAAGGAGCTGAAGGGGAAATTGAGGAGGTCGAAGCAGTTGCAATAACAACACCTGCAGGATGCTTTTAAGGCAACCAAATCTATTGTGGCTGACAGTGAGATGTATTTTTCTAACAAACTCAATACCCTGTTCACAAAAAAAATGTAATAAAGTGCTGGAGTCCATCACCTTGGAGAGAGTAGAGTGGGTAGAGACCATAGTAAGCCAGGTAGCTTGTGCTTTCCAACATCTAAATGCATGTAATCTCCTGTCCCCAACAACATGAACCATTTTACCCTTTTCTTCTGAAACATTACAGCAAGGAGCTGGTGCCTGTATGGCAGCCTATTTGCCAACAATCATCGGACACACACTGTTCCCAAATCATGGAAAATTTCTCATATTACCCTAATACCTAAAAAAAAAAAAAACCTGTTCTAAATAGGTGATTTTCGCCCAGTTGCTCTTACATCAGTCCCGATGACACTACTGGAGAGAATTGTGAATGACTAGTTAGCTGGGCCCAAAGCGTGTGTGCGGGTACTTTTCATTGATTTCTCATCTGCATTTAATACAGTCCAGCCGGACAATGAACTATCTAAAATACACCAGTTACAGATAAACCCCCATTTAATCTACTTTAAGATTAATCACACCCATTCCTCCCTAGTCAAATCTAACTGTCCTACTCGGAAATTGTGTATTGGCGCTTAGGATATGGAATTCTGAGCTGGAACTGTGTAATGTAATGAGATGTGAATGAATATTTCTGGGGAGGAGGTGGGTGGTTGGTTTATGAACTTTAAAACCTGTATGGACGGAAGAAATGTGTATTTTTTTTTAGCTAGTGGACAATAAAGTATAATCTTGTACTTTTATCTTAAGTTATCTTATAATATTCACCCTTCCTCTCTGTCCCTCTCTCTCCTCTCTCCTCTCCGCTCTCCCCCAGTGCGGGCGTGGGCAGGACAGGCTGCTTGATCGTCATCGAGGCCATGCTGGAGCGCATGAAGCACGAGAAGTCCGTGGACATCTACGGCCACGTGACGTGCATGCGCGCCCAGAGGAACTACATGGTCCAGACGGAGGACCAGTACATCTTCATCCACGAAGCCCTGCTGGAGGCCGCCACCTGCGGCAACACCGAGGTTCCCGCCCGCAACCTGTACGCCCACATCCAGAAACTCACCCAGCCCCCGCCCGGCGAGACAGTCACCGCCATGGAGCTGGAGTTCAAGGTGTGTAACGTGACGCACCGTTGCATGTCAGATTGGCTTAATTCGCCAAATAAATAAATGTTCAGGAATTTGTTTCTGTGACATTGGTGCTGGGACATATCAACAGCTAGTAGTAGCGTAGTAAGTACGGGCACACATGGTTCGGTACAACCAGACCAGAACAGATACACACAAACACGTGAACACACACACACAGCAAGAGT
This sequence comes from Centroberyx affinis, assembly GCF_046629955.1. Lineage (NCBI taxonomy): Eukaryota > Metazoa > Chordata > Actinopteri > Beryciformes > Berycidae > Centroberyx > Centroberyx affinis. The sequence continues at coordinate 22,235 of NW_027280534.1, forward strand.
GACTGACACTCAAACATACACACAGCTGGTGTTCAAGGTGACTCGCAAACGCACGCACACGCACACCTTCTGTCAATAGCCATCGACTGTGATGTTATTACACACTTTCCTCCCAGCCCAGCACTGCCATTAGCCCTCTTATGACCATGATCCATTCTGTTTGAAGTGATAATAGCATCTACGCTCCTGCCAACGACAGAGAATGAGAGAGAGTGAGAGAATGAATGCGGCGTATGTGGGGCCACAGCATCCATGCCCACACAGTCTGGCTGTAACACACACACACACACACACACACACACTCTCTCGTGGAGTACCATGGCTCTCTGTACACACTCCTGTGCTGTCCATCTGTGCATTGTCCACTGCCAGCGCCAGAGCTTGTCACGCCTCCAGTCCTCCACCCAAGCAGTGGGGCTCTATGAGAGCCTCGTCCGCTGCACTTAGCTGCACTATGTTATACCTGCCAGCAGATATCTCATCTAAAATGGATGCCACCTTTCTCTGGCCCGACTTGACGTCTTGCCTTCTGTAGGATTTCTTATTTATCGTGACAGGCTACACTGAGTGCGTGGGGAAAAGAAAAAAGAGAGACTTGACAGAGAAGCGTTCTAGACTTCCTTATTTGTTTACTCCAGGTCACAGGTCACTAATTCTCTCTCTCTCCTCTTTTTTTCTCTCCATCTCGTCCTGTCTGGTTTCTCCTCACCTTCCATTTAACAGAGACTGGCCAACTCTAAAGCCCACACGTCGCGCTTCATCAGCGCCAACCTGCCCTGCAACAAGTTCAAGAACCGTCTGGTCAACATCATGCCGTTTGAGTCCACCCGCGTCTGTCTGCAGCCCATCCGCGGTGTGGAGGGCTCCGACTACATCAACGCCAGCTGCATCGACGGCTACAGGTCAGCATGGGACGCACCGTGGGGGGTGGTGAGAGAGCAATATGGGTGTATATCTGTGGGTGCAGGTGACAGGTCTGAAATTGCTTTCTGTCATCAAAGATTATTATAGATATGAAAAATAGATATTCGCTATAGAATAGGTATAGATAAAAATGTATGGGGAGATATTGAAGATAAGGTTATTGTGGGCAGTATCCAGTTGCTCTCAAAGAATTACCTCCTGTCAGTGTGGTTCACTTGCACAGAGCGACTACTGCTTCCATACTGAAGCTACTGCTTGTCCTCATGTGCTCTGTGAGTCCAAATTGCTTCCTAGAGGGAGGAAGATGAAAAGGCAGCTCTCTCTCTTACTGTTTTATATATACAGTATATATGTATGGAGAGAGATAGAGCGGACTACTTCTATGGATGAACTGTAAAGGGACGGGATGGATTCGGCGAGCGTGAAATACAATCCGGTCCGTACGGGGTTCTGCTCCGCACCCGGCCGTGACAGAGACAACACCTCCACCTCCACCACTCCTCCTCCCTCTTTCTCCAATCCTGTCGTTAATGAAAGGTGCTCCGCAGAGGCCGGCCCTCCATTGTCGCTGTGTAAATAGCATAATTGCAGCAAGAGAGTATTGTAATGAAGTGTGTTTTCCAAACACCTCCCTTCATTCCTGCTTCTGCCCCTTTCCCTCTGTCTCCTGTTACCCCCTTCTCTCTGTGTCTCTTTGTACCCACCCTTTATCTATCCCCCTGCCCTCTATCTCTCTTTCCACCCTCTTCTCTCACTCTCCATCTTAATTTTCCATCCCAATGTCGTGGCAGAGGCAGACAGATCCGGGTGGGGACCTGTTGTGTGCACCGGCAGCGCTGTGTAATTAAGCCGCTTTTAAAGCCCGGGCATAAATAAAAACTAAACAGGGGCCTCCAGTGCCCTTCACCCCAGCGCCTTCAAGAAAAGCCAATAATATGCTAAGCTAATGAGAGGCGAGCCATTGATTCCAGCTACGCTATCAGGGGCGCGAGCCCTGGATATGCTCTGATGCAGGCTGGAGTTTTAGCATTGTAATGAGGTTGAAATGAAACACTATGTCCTGAAGCACTGCAGTCATGTGGGATGATGCAGAGAGTGCTCTGTGCTGTTTGGCAGCGTGCTCATCGGGACACTGTGTGCAGAGCAGTCAGTATTGTGTGATATGGGTAGAATTGTTTTTGTTTTGGCTAGGGGGCATTTTTTGGGGGAGGTTAGAGGGGTCCTCCCTATCAATATAAAATTTGGCATTCATTCTGTATATTTACTGAATATTTTCAGGGTGTAATTGCGCATCTGCTCTCTTGTTGAATTTGAGCATAGGCGGTATTGCACGTCTCTTGATAGCATGGGAAAGGTGTGAGTCGTATGTTAGTGTAGGCAGTGTTGTGGGAATACATTGAGACAGAGGCTTGTGACCGCATAGGCATACCTTTCCTTTCCTTTCCTTTCCTTTCCTTTCCTTTCCTTTCATTTAATTCCCTTCCTTTCATTTCCTTTCCTTTCATTTCATTCCCTTTCCTTTCCTTTCCTTTCCTTTCCTTTCATTCCCTTTCCTTTCCTTACTTTCATTTCCTTTCCGCTTCTGTTCTCTCTTCTCCTCTCCTCCCTTCTCTCCTTTGTACTTTTTCCTCACATCTTTTTCTCTTATTTCCTCTTCTGTTCTCTTCTCTACTCTTCTCTCCTCTTCTCTTCTTTTCTCTCCTCTTCTCTTCTCTTCTCTTCTCTTCTCTTCTCTTCTCTTCTCTCATCTTCTCTTCTCTTCTCTTCTCTTCTCTTCTCTTCTCTTCTTGCCTCTTCTCTTCTCTTCTTGCCTTCTCTCTTCTCCTCTCATTCCCTCCACTCTTCGCAGCCAAAATCAGTAAGAGAAAACAGTCAGTTCTACTTTGTGCTCTGATGACCGGCAGGAGAAAAAAAACGGTGCTTACTCTTTTCATCTCCTCACACTCTCCTTTCCGTCTTCCCTCTACTTTGTACCTCCCCCCGCCCCATTCCTCTGCATTTCTCTTTCCTCCGTTCCTTTTCTTTAATTTGACTCCTCACTCCCTTGCCTACCCCTCCTCTCACGCCATCGCCTCTCCTCTCCACCGATCTGTCGTTTCTTTATTTGTGCGAGCGAGGCCCTGAGCACATTCTAATCTCCCGGTTCCACATTAGTGCCTTGCCTGCAGCACCTTCATTAGTTGTTCACCCGTGGCTCAGTGAGTGTGTGTGTGTGCGTGTTCTGTGTGTCTGTGTATGTCTATACGTGCAAAGCTACTGTATATGCAAGCCTACATGCGCTGCAGACATGTGAGTGTGTACGTGCTTGAGTGTTGCTCATGCGTGTATTGTATGTTGGATTACTCAGCTCCCCACCCACCCACCCCCCGCCCCCTGTCTTGATCGGTGCACTGCTGCCACCTCCTGTTGGACAAAATAACTGCTCATCTGGGCCAAAGTCACGTAGGACACTAGCACTGCATTGGCACCTCAGCATATGAGCTCATCCCTAGTTGTGTGAGCATATCAAGCGCTCTCACTCTGTGCTCTGTTACAGATAGGGAGTAGGGGGAAGTATAGGACCTGTGTATATCCACGGTCCTGTATAGCTCAATGGTAGAGCATGGCACTTATATTGCTATGGTTAGTTGCCATGTACAAATTGCCAAGTACATTAAATGTACTTGTCATGGATTTGTCTTGGTGCCATTGTTACAGAAACACAGCACACAGTTCAAGGACAACAGGACCCCCACACACATCTATATCTATATTCAACATTCTGCAGCTGTATGCATTTGAAACAGCATGGGGTTTGATTCCTGCTGAGGCCATCTTTGCTACAAATGCACTTATGGTACTGTAAGGTACCTTTCTATACAAATGTCCATCAAATGGCATATGTCGATTTCATGGAACAAAAGTACAGTCCGCACACTGAAAGCTGTTTTCAAGGCCTGTGGATTTATTCATCGTATGAATTTATTTGCGTCGGAATTTATATTATATAACGCTGTAGCTGTCAGTGTATGGACTCCACTTTTGTTGTATGTCTTGTATTCTGTCCGGCACTTAGCACTTCACTAATACTTGTCATTATTGTACATCCAAAGTGGGGGGAATAACAGCCTTCTGCACAACATTTCTTTACTATGAAATGATCTTTCAAATGGGTTCTCTGGCTATTGCTTGTGATGTGCTTTGTAATACAGTGCCATATAAATAAATATTCTTATTATTATGTTTAGTATTAATTCGCTGTGTCCCCGCTCTGGTGTTTTTAGGCAGCAGAAGGCCTACCTGGCCACCCAGGGCCCCCTGGCCGAGACCACCGAAGACTTCTGGAGAATGCTGTGGGAGCACAACTCCACCATCGTAGTCATGCTCACCAAACTACGAGAGATGGGGCGGGTAAGACAGGCACACACACACTCACACACAGCCACATGCATTCACACATACCACACACACACATAAATGCATGCAACACCTGTAGGGAATGTTTGCTATTCAAGCAGCACGTACATTCTGTTGGTGAATTGAGGGGATGAAAACCCACACAAGCTTTATACACCGGGCAGTTTCAGCCAAGCTATTGTATCAGATTGGTCAAAGATGCATTCCAACCATGCTGATAACTTGGTTGAAACTAAGCTACACTATCAGTATGGTTGGAATGCATCTTGACTGAAACTGCCAAGCTGGTAGCTGGTTGCATTCCAAACTGATAATTCCCATACAGAAAGACTATGCCATGCTTTATGAAAAATTGAATTAGTTTCTATGTTAAATCTTGTGGTGACCAGGGAGGTAAATAGCGATTTATCTCGCTTCCTCCTGTTTCTGTTCTTTTGTATACAGTATACACAACTTTAAAGGAAACCTTTCAAACAGTACACTCGCCTTTCGTTTTATAAAAGCCATAATACCCTAGAGTACTTTGTTTTGTGTTATTATGGATACTGTGGTGGCACTGACAGTCGCTCGACTGCATTTTATAGCTCCCTGCATCACCTTCTCACCCATAATTACAGCAAAGAAAACCCTCATGCATTTTATTGCTTTAGCAAAGAACATAAACAAATTATGGAAATATTTTGCTTACTAAAATGAATGTCAATATTTCAAAACCACAGATGATTTCAGCATCAAAAACATAACTATTGGGTAAACAAAAATCTCCTGATGACTTAAGATGGCTGATGAGTTACATATGCTGCACTTTTATGCCAGTAATCATTTTATAAGAGTCAGTTTTCTTGTTCCGAATGGTGGATATTTAATTTTGGAATGACTCATCTAATATAGGTGCCTAATGTTTCTGCTTGTCTCTCCTTTTGCAGGAAAAGTGCCATCAGTACTGGCCAGCAGAGCGCTCAGCCAGGTACCAGTACTTTGTGGTGGATCCCATGGCCGAGTACAACATGCCCCAGTACATCCTCCGAGAGTTCAAAGTCACAGATGCCAGGGTACGCTGGATTCGACTTTGTGTGAAAATGTCTTGCCTTCGTGTGTGTGTGTGTGTGTGTGTTTATGTGTGTATGCCTTGGTGGGACGGGTAGTGGGTGATTGGCATTTTATACAATGCAGCCATCCAGCCCAAATCCATCTTAATTTTAGGTTTCCATACAAATACTGACAGTCGCACTAAGTGTTGAAAATTATGCAGACTGTGATTTCAAGGTAGAGATGATCAGAACGCGGCCCGTGTTATTTCTCTTGACAGGTTGACATAAAGTGAATGCGCCGTCAAACATGTTTACTCGGATTTAGCAACGGCATGTGTGCTCTGTGGATTGTGTGTGTGTGTGTGTGTGTGTGTGTGTGCACATGCATTAGTGTGTGTATGTGCTAGATCTCTGTGAAATACATGAAAAGCAGAGCCTCCAATCCCCAAGGCCAGTACTGGAACTCCCTGTGATGCAGTGGTTTCAATGGACTATAAATACACTTGGCTGTCATCAGAAGGCCCACAGCACATAGCAGCAGCACCACTCTAATCCCCCCCACACACACACATACACACACCACATATATGTATGTATTGTATGCATTATATATTTATATATATATATGTGCGTTAAGAGTTTTAAGAGTTTTGTTCCAAAATAAGATATCCACCATTTGAAAAATGTGACACAATATGTGACACAATGATGAACTTCATGTAGCAATTTCTTTCCAAAATGGAAATATAGCATTTTGGAAATGAACTATTCATATGCGCACATACAAACTCAAAACACATATAAACCAGTCATATGAAAACACCCAGGTCTGCAGCCTATATCCTGTGGTGCGGTTGATTTCTGAGTCTACTATATACTACTATAATACTATATTGCATATTTGGTTGTGTGGACATGAGAGTGCAGGGCACAGAGATGTGTGAAGCACAAACCACAAAGTACAGCAGAGTGTAATGTGGTTGTAGACATAAATTCGAGCTTTGAAGAGAACTAATCTGGCCAGTCACACCCACAACCCACATTACACTGTAAAGCTACTGAAAAGTGTTGCATTATGCAAACCGTACATGTCACCTATGTGTCAGTTTGTCTTTTTGTCAATACGCTGTGCCTCTTTAACATAAATAAACTCCTTGTTTGCTGCCCTTAGGACGGCCAGTCCAGAACAATCCGCCAATTCCAATTCACTGACTGGCCCGAGCAAGGAGTGCCAAAAACCGGGGAAGGCTTCATTGATTTCATTGGCCAAGTGCACAAAACCAAGGAGCAGTTCGGACAGGATGGACCAATCACTGTACACTGCAGGTAAGGAGACTGGATGGCACTGTGTGTGTGTGTGTGTGTTGAAGAAAGCACATGGGCGGGGTGCCATTTCAGAGATTTGTAGGTGCTAGCAAGATATTCCTGTTTGTATTTTGATGTGACATCAATGTTCTTACTAGGGTCAAACTGCATTCACAAATAATTTTTAGTGTTTGTTTTCTACTTCTGCATGAAGTACCAGATGGGTGGAGTTAACCACACCAGGACAGTTCAGATAATCACAGAGGAGTATACCAAATTTCAGATTTCCTGTGATTGTCTAAACTGGCACTGGCACTGGTGTATATTTGCGGTGCATTATACGGACACAAAGTAACCCTGCCGTAATAATAATGCAATGTCTGATACTCAATGTTTATGTGGGATCTCCTCCTACTGCATTTACATTAAATGACATTTAAGGCAATATAGCAGACTCCCTTATTCAGAGCAACTTGAAATTAGGTGCAAAAGTAGAATAAGATTCAATTCCTTGATTTAACAAATGCTGCTTGTGTGTGTGCTCCTCAGTGCCGGTGTGGGCAGGACCGGCGTCTTCATCACCCTCAGCATCGTGCTGGAGAGGATGAGATACGAGGGCGTGGTCGACCTCTTCCAGACGGTGAAGACGCTTCGCACCCAGCGGCCTGCCATGGTGCAGACGGAGGTGAGGACAGAATACTGACTCGGCTATCGTTCATACTCAAAATCCCAGTTATGGGTTAACCACTCCTTAAAACAGACTGCAGCCGTTGTGTGTAAGTCAGTTCTGTTTCCATGGTAACTGCCCGGGGTTAAACAGTGCAAGTAATATTAAGCGTTTGATTTCTTAACCTGCTTGGAGTACCAGATTTTTACCAGGTTTTGCCACAAAGGACAACACAGCAAGTGGCAGAAAGTTTAGACAAACACAGGACAGTATTTGAAAGTCATTTTCGTATTCTTCTCTGTGATTGATAACTTTACCTGACAGTATCTGAATTGTCCTTATGTGGTAAACCCATTGATCTGGTGTTCCACTAAAACAAATAATTCACTATTTGACTCAAATCTGCATGTACAATATTCTTTTTATAGAGGCCTTGCAGTTACATCACAAATCTCCTCAGAACCACATCTGGCCTCCATGATGGTGCCAGATTTGTTTCCATTTGTTTAGGTTACTGTGACGCAGTAAACTGTCTCGTCTTTGGTCCTAGTCTCTACTCCAAAACACTGCGAGTTTTAGCTTGAGAAGAGTCAGCTCAGTTAACCTGAACAAACAGTTGGTTTTTGGCTTTGTTAGCTAACTAATTAGCTAGCAGACTAACTTAGCAAAGCAAATGATGTTAATGTTAAGATGTGACTACTAGCCACTAACACTACTAACTCTAGATTCTACTAGATGCATTAGCTAGTGTGCAAATCACATGTGTTTACAACAAGACGGTGAAGGGCAGCTGACCAGATACTATGATTGACTTAAAAAGCTGACATTATCTAAACACAAAATCAATCAGATGTATCAGTGGTGAAATGATCAGTTGCCAGTTAAAAACAACACAGAAATGATCCATGTCTATTCCATACTGTTGAGATGGCTGAGTCATAATTTTAGAAACACAACCAGCCACTGTTGCCAAGCTCTGTGGTCACCTGTCACCTGAAAGCCCTCTATTCATGGATATTTGTGAACAGGATATGAAAATGCATGTAAATTATTTCTCCTAAATGACGCACAACATACCGTGCATGTAAACATAAACAAACAAACACTCACTGAGGCTTCCTCTCCCCTGCAGGACCAGTACCAGTTGTGCTACAGGGCAGCGCTGGAGTACCTGGGGAGCTTTGACCACTATGCAACGTAACCACTCCCACCGAGCAGCCTCCCTGGTCAGACCTCTCAGGAGTGTGCCAAGTGTCCCATCTCAGCCGCCATCCAATCACTTGACCCCCCCATACCCGCCCCCCTCTCCCCCCTCCCCTCACACAGCTACCGGAGGGGAGGAGAAAGGGACGTGCTTGCGGACCCGGCGACGGGTTCAACCAATCACAGAGATCCACACGGATTTACCACACAAGAGATTTTGCTTTAAAAATAATAAAAAGAAACAGTACAATGACTACGACAACTACGACAACTCTTGTACGGATGCGACAGCTCAGACCGGCAGCTTGCTTCTCTGTCCTGTCGACGCCAAACCTCCCCGATTGTCAAAGGCTACTGGTAGCACTAAGAGAATATTCTCTCTCTTTTTTTTTTTGTTAATTTTATTGTCACTATTATGATATTATGACAAATGTTATTATTTAGCGCATCATTTTTTTTGTTGTTGTTTTTAATAATCATTTTAACACCAGACATTTCTTTTGTCTTAAACCGCCCTGCTGCGGGCCTGCATTATTTTCATAATTGGTATGTCTTTTTATTTTTTATTTTTTTTTTATCTTCTAGGGTACTTTAGCACAAGGGACATGTATTTTTAACACGTTCCTAGATACTAATACAGGAGAACCACTGTTCTCTGAGCTGCTGTCAGATTTCTTTTGTCTCATGACATTATTGTTTTGTTCTCATCGTACGTTGTTTTGGTCTTATTCAGTTCAATGGAGCAGGGGTTCACTTTGATACGCCTTTTCACTCGCTGTTTCTTACAAAAAACAATTTTGAAAAAATTATAAAATGATTTCAGAACATACACCCGCTAAAGTTGTCCTATGTAAACACAGTAGCTAGTTAAAAAAAACAAAAAAACAGTGAATCAGCTAACAGACTAAATCAGCGGTGTACAGAACTGGAAAGCACATGATTTTTTTTTTTTGTTGTTGTTTTTTGTTTTGTTTTGTTTTTTCGTCAGAAGCCTATGGCATTGAGGCCTTCATACTCCAAACCGGAGAACTTATCTGAGGAAAACAGACTTTTATACCCAACGGGTAGTTGAAAAAGAAACTCCCTAATCTCTGAATATAGTTGCTCTTCAAGCCCCTCCCGTCTCCTCACTGCCCGATAGCCTGGTCAGTTTTGCTGGGGTTGAACCAAACGGACCGGAGGAGCAGGGTGGTTCATACGGGCCGAGGAGCAGAGCCATCAGCACTGGCACCTGTACAGAATCAACCATTCCTACCAGAGGGACAGAGACTCAGCCCTTTGGACTGAAACCTGCTATTATTTTATACAGAAATAGAACTATAAATATATATATAATTATGATTGATTATATATATGTACAATTATACATAGATATATCCACAGCTTCAAAAGTATATTGTCCAAAAGGATTCACTCTGCCGACGTACCAACCCTAGAGAAAACTGCAGAGAGCCTGCTGTCCTAGAGTGTGTATTAATGGAAACACCGTTGTATCTACTGTACTACCATAGTAACTTTGACAGCTGGTTGTCCATCTGAATGAGGAAAACAGCACAATCCCCCCCTCCCCCGTGACCCATCTGCCCCACCCCACCCACCAAAATGGACGACTCCTCAGCGCCGGCCATCGCACCACTGAAGCACATCTTCACCCACAAGGCGCAAGGAGGGAGCGTCAAATCTGAGGCCTACATGGTGGTGGTGGTGGCGGTAAGGGGGGGGGGAGACTTGAACACGCTGGCGAAAAATAAAAACGTTCATTTTTACCTTGTGAATGCTTAGTGCTGTAGGGATTCGATCTGTTGTATACACAGTCTGTTTTCTATTTGTTGATAAAGAACTGGAATTTAAAAGATATTGCTGAAAAACAAAAAAACTCATCGATGTTAATAAAGTTGAATAATTGGGTTTTTGTACGAATCCTTGCTTGTGATGTTTCGTTTATTTTGTGGCTTGCAAAGTGTGAATTGTTTCATGTTTAATGGTTTGTGGATAAATGACTAAGAGAAGAAGAAGGTTCCTGTTTTGCTCAGTGACTTTAAGGTGATACACAGAGCGACAAGGCCCAAGTTGCACTCATTACATTCTTGTTGCAAAAATAGATTTTTCACCCTTTTCTCTCACTTTCTTTCCTGTTGCTGGGAGCGTTGCCCAATGCGTCGCCCCAAAAATTGCCTTGTGTTTCAACACCCTAACATTTAGTTCATACTGTAGTCACAGTTCTACAAGTTGGAAGACTGCCCTCCTTTGATATCAAGGGATTTTTAAGAACTTTCCCTGCTCCCACAACCCATGCGAAATGGTCAGATGCATGAGAGGATATCATGTTTTTCAGCTCAACGTACTCTCTGTGCGTGTGTGTGTGTGTGCGTGCGTGTGCGTGTGTGTGAGTGTGTGTGTCCATGAGTAAAACTTTTTCGGCTGGGTTCCCGGAGCCGTCCCCGGTCTCAGCAGAGTGGAAACCCCTCAGCGCTCGGTCTTCACCTCCTACTCCTCCTCCTCCTCTCTCCAGCAGCCCACACACTACCAGCCTGCTAAATCACTGCCAGTTGCCGTCACACAACTACAGCTAAAGAAAGGCTCTATAGCCAAGACAGGATGGCTGTAGCTGAGGCAAAGCATGCAGAGGTTTGGGTTTAGTACGTCTATCCTGTATGTGTGATGGTGATAACATGTTGAGGGGAACCTTGAATAAAGGAACACAGGCACATAAATAGGATACATTCTTGCATTTAAATGATTTGACTTTGTTAATGCTTTCATTATGTGAAGCCACAGTGGGAGTTTAGTCACGGCAAAGCCTGCCAAGACCGGGACACAATATGTATGATAAATGCAATAGTGTTAACATGTTGAGGAGGATGTAGTTATTACAAAGAATCACAAAAAGGACATATAGCTACATTTAACTGATAATTGTTGTTGCGCTCATTATCGTTTAGTACTACTGTTTATTTGTTTGTTGGGAGTGCAATATGGTTTCTGAATTTGAGCAGGCTTTAACGAGCCAGCAGTATCATCATTTTCCTTGTGATTTGATTGTGCAGTTAGCAGTGAACGGCATAGCAGACGCCCAAGCCTATAATGTTATTATTTTTTAGAGTCAATTTGGATTGTTATGATAATGTTACTGTTAGTGTTATTTCTGTTCTGTGGAGTGGGCCTTAATGCTAACAGTGCAAATATTCTGTTTATGATTGCCAACAGATTGTTAACATGACTGTTTTTTACCTTTTATTTTACAGCACTGTAACTTTTTAATGTAAATGCAGGTGATTATTATTAGTAGTAGTAGTAGCAGTGGTAGTACTAGTTAGTACTGAATAATGTGGAATTTCCGTTGTAGCATCTTACAAATTCTGTGTTTTAGATCCCATGGAAACCAGTTGACATCACAGTGTCGTCTTGGTTATATGAAGAGTGTCCAGGAGCATTTTCCTTTCATTTCATATCCTTGTTTCAGATCACCCAAGACACAGCCCAACTTAGTACCCAGTTTACCATCATCACTATCCACAGGAGACACCATGAGTAGTGAGATTGGGTAAGGAGATTTGAAAATCAACATAGAAGTGACAAATTCACACTGCATATTTTAGAGTACGTTGTGACGCTAACTTATTTGTCCTTGTAGGTACTTTGCAAATCTTGACCGAGCGAAAGAAGATAGTATTGACGCACATTCGCTCCATTTGAAGATTGCATCCCAGTTGGAGCATCTCCTGTCCGACTTCAACCTGGCGGAGGACGGCTTCCTCCTGAAACACATGCAGAAGAACAAGCTGGGCTACGTCAGTCTCAAGCTCCTCACTTCCTTTAAAAAGGTAAAGAAAAAATACCACTTTTGATTTACCAAGACTTAAATGTACCAGTGGGCTTTCTATGCTGTTTATATTTTACCAGTTTAAATAAAAACAATGCATTAAAATGAAGTGCTGCTGCTTGTCACAGATCAAGGTGCTGACCAGAGACTGGCGTGTGACTCTAGCGGGAGCGCGCTGCTCGAAGCTGCTGGAAGTGAATGAGGAAGGGACCAAAGTGAGGCGGAGAGAGCCACTCCCCAAGTGGCTGCTGTGTTCCCCCACCAACAAGCTCCTCCTCGCCTGGAACCTATTTGAGAAGCAGACAGGAGAAGACCCAGCAGCCCAAGGCCTGGAGAAACCCAGAGTCCAGGAGAGAGTCTCGAAAGTGTTCAGCATTTACGGCAACGTTACGTCAATCTGGATCCTGCAACCTGGCAAAGAGCTTCCCAAGGAGCTGCAGTGCTATGCCAAGCGCCACAGTGAGCTTGGCCAGCACCTGTGTGCCGTGGTGAGGTTCGACTGTTTGCAGGCGGCTCGAAGGGCCCACCGTGCCCTGAAGGCAGAAGAGCACAAGACGGATGGGAAGGGCATGTGTGTGGTGCCCTTGGGATTCCCTGGGACACGGCACTTCACCGAGGAAGAACCGCCAGAGGAAAGCGATGAAGATACACCTGAGGAGGCCGAACCCAGCCAGAAAAAGTGCGAACATAAATCCTCACCCCTGCAGAAAAGCCCATTCCCATTTAAGGGTTCCAAAAAGGCTCCACGCAGGTTTTGGCCCCAGAAGCCCCTGCGCGACCCCCTGGGACACGTCTTTAAAAAGTTCTCCACCGGCTGCCAGGGCTGGCCCTTCCCTGAGTTCAAGAGCAGATTCAGCAGGAGGAACGGGTGCTCTGGAGACGATGGCCAGGAGAGTTCCGGGTGCCCCTGGGTGCTGAGACGCAAAGTCACACCCGGCGCAGCCCACCCTGAGGCCGGGCTCATCATGTCACAGGGGGTGCTGCGTCTGCCCTGCGGCCCGGACGGCACCAAGGGCTTTCACGGTAGCAGGGGGAGAGGGAAGCCGCTGCAGCAGCAATAGGCAGCTTTTTTTCTAGATCTACTAATTTCACCTCTTCTGGACGACGGCTGCAGATATATGGACTGGTGCTACTGCTACATTCAGTCACTCCCGGAAGTTCAGAAGATGATGAAATCAAAATAAATATATTTTTATTCCATATAAAGCAAGAAAAAAGTGATCTATAGTAGTCTGTTGGTGAGAAAGCATTCAGTCTGGGTGAGACGTGGATCTTGGCTGTAGGTGTAAATCACTGACAGCGGGGGGCAGCATTTGCCTGTGTGTTCATAGTTTTGTGTTTTAACAACTCACTACAGCCTACCTGTCATAGTTACATGGAACTAAATACACTGCTATATTATCAAGTGGTAAAAATTGTTATACAAAAATAAGTGTTAATGTGATGAAGTAAGAGTATGTCAAAAATCTATACATGCTTTTTGAAAACAGCAGTAGGCTCTACATCCCTGAGGCCCCAACTAGTCTGGTCACAACTCTGCAAATTGCAATGTATATTTGTTCTTGGGCCAAGATGGATTTGTCTTGTTTCCGCTGCTCACAGAAAGTAGCCTTTTCTTTCAACATGCTATGCTCAAAAAAGCACCAAATGTCCCACTGCATCTTTTCAAATCTCTGCTTAGATTTTGTTTCTCTAAAAAGTAGTTTTCCACTCAGTAAGATGACATTTGGCTGAAGGTTACTTGTCCAATCATCAAACCACATTTTGCGCAAGATGTGTGTAGTAGCCACGTTTGTGCCTTATTTCCAGCCTTTCTAATGACACCTCGAGCGGAATGGTGTGTTTATAGTGTTACTGATTGAGGGCTTCCTTAAAATCTAGCCCAAACCTAAACAGAATGTGTTTCTTCACTCATCCACGCCCAGTGGAAAGATTCAATCCTATGTGTATGTGATTCTGTGATATTCAAATTGGAAACATACTTTTTCTTTTTCTTGTATATGCTGTATGACAGAATGTCATCATTGCAGATGTAATCTTAGGGTGTTGAATGAAACCTTGCAGTGTACATGCTCAAGAGTTTCTCTCTCGTTGTCTCTGACTTTATTTAGCAATTAACAGCTGTTACACTTTTATTGCAATGGAGGCCGGTCTATGAAAACTTTACACATCTGTGAACAATATGTATAGAGCAGAAACTTTCTGCCCCACGTCAGGAAATGTTTCTGTGCTGATATTTCCTTTTCAAGGCTAGAAAAGCACGATATTTGCTGCTAACTGGAAGTCATTATGTATTTACGCAGTACCCCCTTACTAATAATTGTGGGTGTTCGTGCTAAATGAGCTAGTTGGGTGAATTTGCACGTTTTTCTTAGGGCGTTTTTGTTGTTGGGTCTGCGAAATTTGCACCTGCTGACTGTCATCAAAATATTCTTAGCATTCTCAGCTTGAAAAAGAACAGGTATGTTCTCTTGATTTGTGGTATAGTGTTATCCTGCAGGTGAGGACTGGAGGGTTTGAGTGAAAAGGAGGATTTGTTTTGGCTGCACTTCAGACTATACATAAAATCTATGGTTTAGGTCACTGTGATAATGAACTGAAGACATCCATCAATACACCTGTTGGTTTGAGATTAATCTAAGACTCGGGTAAAGATTAATTTGGTTCTTTTCATACATTTTTTAAGTTACAGTCCTAGATAAAACAAAAATTAGCAGTCCGTCTCATCTACATCTCACTAGTGGGCCTTTGAAAAGCATGATTTGTGTATATCTTTGGCATGAGGATATGAGAATGACTCATGGTGTTAGAATGAGATATTTGTTAGCAAATAATTTGTTTCCTGCTGTAAAGCTGACATTATTACTCACACTCCAGGATTGCCGCTATGTTTCAACATTTTTGTCTCGAGCCATAATTCAGAACAAGTAATTTTGTTTGGTTCAACAGCTTACCTGTAAATTTATTTGACTGGTTAATGTTTCAAAACAGCACCTGTTCAGCTCTGTGGGTCTCCAACATTGTGTGCATCTCCCTGGCAACATCGCTTCACTGCTATCTCTAAACTGGTTGGCCTTTGTTTTTATATCACTGACCCCGCACACCTGACGCATTTCCTCCACGGATGGGTATTTATTTAGATTGCAGTGTGGAGTGCCTGATACCTTCCAAAAGCACAACCATCTGCTCCTCATTTGCCGCTCAAGGCTCAGGGGCTAAAATAGTGGTTTGTATTGGAGGAGATGTGAATGTGAGACTCTCAACAACAACATCCCTGGTTTCATCCCCGGCCAACTCTAGATTGAATCATCATGAAATACCTCAACTGTGATATATCAATTTAACTGGGGTTAGTGTTTTTGTTGCACCTATTTGACAAACTATCGTGAATTCCCTCACCCAAAAAGGCTGGAGGACACTTGCTTCAGCGGACCCCTCTTACTGCACCCGCTGATCCACCCAATTGAGGCTATTTACCACCGTGCGCTTAAGATGGCAGACTCCCTTGCAGCAGAAGGTAAATGTAAGCCCTTGCTCAGGCCAAAGCATCCTTTAGTGCTCCTGGAGCTAGAGCCAGGGAGATTATCATGTCAGGAGTAATCCGACTCGGCCCACAAGCACAACTATGGAGGAGGAGGAGCAACAGTTGTGGGGGGGTGAGGCAGGCGGAGGCATCAGAGGAGCTCTGTGCTCCACTTACTGTGACGACGCTCTCCCTCCTCACCCTAACCCATCTTTCCAAACCCGCAGTGTAGCCCTTCCTGGAGCCCAGCCCGAGCTGAGGAGAAGACCTGCTGCTCCATAGGGGTAAGAAGATGTGCATGCTGTATCATTTGTTATCTATCCAACAATGTTCTGACTTGTCTGAGTGGAGATGAAATGATCTAGTACCTACAGCACTGAGTTTCATAGCAGATGGAGTAAAAGTTGGGGCATCTGTGAGATCTAAGACACTGTACCCCTCTTTTGCTCTGCACCTCTGTACTCAGGTTTTTTTGAAAAAGGGAGACTAAAACTTGGATGGATTAACATGGTGAGAGTTTTCTGAAGTGAGCCACATGTCGAGTCAAGGGGCTATTCTAAACAGCCAGCTCTCCTCTTTCAATGGATCAAGCTGAGTGCCATGAAGCTCATGGTTGCCTTCAGAGGAATGTGGATTTTGATCATTGCAACATAAGGCACTTTTGTGGAAGTGCCACAATGATAAAGGGATAAGAGCGCCTGGCCCTGGATCAAGTCAGGACACCTCCCCTGCTTCTCAGAGGCACATGGAGTTCTGATGGTTTTTAGGGGAACAAAGTGGATTCCTTCCCTCGCTCCGCGGCTGTGATGATGGACTTACCCAGCCAGCACTTGCCTGTGGAGGTCAGCTGAAGACGACGCCACGCAGCTAAGTCTGGATTAGCCGGCCGAACGGTAAGGACACCACATCTTCTTTTGTTAGTATAAGCCGGCGGCTTATGGGGGGAAGGCGTTAGGTGCTGCTGACAGGGATGCCTCACCAAGTGCTTGAGTGGCAGAAAACACACGTTGGATTATCTGTATCAACAAGCGGCTCTTGCTGCAGCCGCATGTCAATAGTGCATAGCGGCCTGTCACGGAATGTTTGGAGAGCGGTTACTATTGGTTATTATGAGGGACGTGCCACCATGTTGGATTAGCGACATCAAAAAGAAATTATTCTAATACTGTAGTAGAATTTAAACACCTATCCACCACACAGAAATTGGGCCTTTTCTTTGTTTTTTGTATTTTTTTTTTTTCCAGGGAGGAAGATCTAGTAGTGCTTGTCTTCCGTTCCAACATGGTGGTGTGCCCCTCATTATCATGAGTAACCACTCTCCAAATATTCTGTCACATACAGGTTATTGATAATGGTTCTCAAATTTTCTCCCTTCTGAGCACAACGGTTTTTTTTTCAGCGCTGCCTCTTTAACAGGTTGAATAAGGAAAGAACAGTTGCATCTAAACTTTTGATCTAAATATAAACTGCTAGAGAAGCAAACTTAATGATACTCACTGTGGGCATTTGACTGACATGATGATCCGCATCCCGCTAAGCCCATATCATACGTAGAGCTTATACTGTATCTAGTGGAGTGCCAGAGGTTAAGCCTAAAGTCACTTGAGCCTGTCAGTTCCCATAACCCACCATCCAAACTGGCCATAACTGAAGCACCTGAAGGAGATGAGGTTCAACTGTCAGTGAAGTGAAGAACCATAAACACCTCATCATCTGCACTTTGTTTTGTTTTTTGCCAGCTTCTCACTTAAACATACAATGCACACATGTAAAAAATTAAGATGTCGGTAGTTTGACGCAAGGGTATGCAAATATTGATGTAAAATGTCATCGTGTTTCAGATGTTTCTGCTTGCTTGAGCTTGCTCGCGTGGGTCATATTTGAACATGGTATTCAGCAAGTGCCAGATGGACGTCAACCTTTTCTACCGGCAACATCAACATGTTTAACATGGGTTTAGCTGCAATACTGTTGTGTTAAAAGAGGATCTGGCATAGACAGATTAGCAGCGAGAATAGCAGGGCACAGACTCATTTTTAGTAAGTCCACGACATCAATCTTATTCTTGGCCCGAACATAAATGATGAGGCAAGGTGACGTTTCCTTGCCAAGCCTTGAGTAACCTCTCTTTGTCCGTTGGTCAAAGTGCTATTTAAAGGGACGTCCAAACACAACATGTAACTGTACCTTGATTGAAGTGTTCCCGTAATAGCAGAGGCCAGACAAATTGGGTCTGATGTCAAATGAGCGTCTGAAAGTGTGTCTTCCTTTGCCCTGCAATCACATCTCATTAAAGCCACCTTGATAGCAACAGGTTTGAGTTGTGCCTTTGAGATTCCGTGCATGGCTGTCAGGGTCACTGGATTAATCTGTATAAACCCATGGGAGGTGATAGGAGGGATTCCAAAATTAAAATCGAAGCTGCTTACCACTCACATATCCCTAGCAGATCAAAAAGACAGAAATGGATACAAAGGTCAGGTTTAGAAGTCGTATACCGCGGGCAACTTTATTGGCATTTCCCATAGATGTATTTCCTCCTTCTTCTCTGTAATGAACTTCAACTTTCTTGCTAACAAGGAGCAGGCTTGTTTTAATTATCCCGTAGGTACTGAGTGACAGAGCGCAAGCCAACCAAAGTGGTTGCCCAGCAAAATCACAGCGCAGCCTAGCCTAAGCCTTTTTCAGTTGCATTAGAACCAAGGCTGGATTTAGCACAGCCAATCCTGGCTCAGAACATCCACTTTATTTTACATCCTTTCGGCCCACCCTGGTGCCGACACAACAAGTCCAACTTATCGAGGTCATCACTTTTCTTCTCCATTATTCTGATTGAAGGCTGGCTAGGTTTAGAGGGCGCCTGCTGGGTGCTCTCTCGGTGGGCCCTGCTGGCCTAACCCCCGAGTTAGAGGTGTCTGACGGATTAACACACACACACACGCACGCACACACACACACACACACATACGGCCAGGCCATGGCTCCGCCACCAGCACTGCAGCCAGGTGTTAACCCACGTGACGGCAGATAAAGCCGGCAGGCATTAGTGCTAATCCCGCCCTGATCTTTGGAATATGTCCCTATTACCTCCCCAAGCACTCTCTAGCTGTCCCCAGGCCTCCTGATGCTCACTTAAGAGGGAAAAGACAAGACAAGGCCTCTCTAGGACTCCCTAAAGCACGTTGTTTCCTTGCAACCACCAAGTTCAACACAGTAGGTGCCTTTCCCACTGTTTGCTATACTCCTCTGTTATCTTTCGAGTGCAGGTATTTATTATGGGGTGTGTTCAGAGTAGCAAAGGGACAGCTGGTCACGTAGGTGGAGCTCAGCTGAAACGCATGGCTGAATATGTAGGTAAAGGCCTCAGGTTATGCGACGGCAGATATATAAGCCGGCGGCTGGTCCGAGCCGTGGACATTTCTAATTATCAGGAAGCAGCAATATTACGTAAGGTGGATTATCTAGTGTTATGTGATGGTGCTGCTGGGAGCGTGTGTGTTCCCTGGAAGTGAAGAGGGTGTCTTGACAACAAGTGGCAGCTTGGACTTTATCGTGATTTCGACAGACGCTTGTGTCATATGATATGGAAAAGTGAAACCATGCAAATGCTGTATGGGTGTGTGTGTGTGTGTGTGTGTGTGTGTGTGTCAGATGAGTCAGAGCGAGTCAGAGAGAACAGCCTCCATCTGGGCAACGTATAGGAACAAATGCTACAGAATAATGGGACAGAAAAGATGGTATGGACGTCTGTTTTTCCCAGCACAAAGAAGCTGTTCATTCACGCCTGTCTGTGATCTTCTCTCACTGTGATCATGTCACACTGGGCAAGATCCAGGCAAGCTGACAAGAAGGCCCCCCCTGTCTCCATTCAAAAAACTGTTAACCGCAGACGCCCCTTATCCTCATTTTGACAGATCACCAGTTCATCTTCCATAGGCAGTGACATTCTGTTGAGTGCTTCCTTCTGACATGGGAGGAGAGGACATGAGCGCCATGCTGCTGTAATTACATTACCACCAGCTTAGCAGCACCATGGCCACTGACCCAATTATTTATTGAAAACATCAATTTTATTGTGTCATTTGAATAATGCCATCTTTGAGACAAAACAAGAGCTTGGTTGAGAATCTGGCTCGCACACTAACTATGTATGATGCCTGCATTTGAGAACATATAATCTCTCAAGAATGGCTATGACACATTTCCGAATTCTTGGCAGTTGTATATTTTAATGGTCTGCCTCAAACGATGATCTTCTACAACTGTTTCTACACTACTTAGCCTTTCAGGTGAAAAATGACTAACAGCTTTCCTGTCTTTGGGTATTTATTTGCTATATCTATTACCATGTACCACCAACCACATACCTGATGTTCACTCCCACGCTGTCTAGAAACACAAAATCCTCATGAGGACTTTCACATGTTCTGCGTTTGTCATTGTGTCACTGAACCCTCCATTTTCCCCTTGTGAGTAGCTGAATTTCTCAGTTTGTTTTGGGCCTCACACCCGGGGAAATCTCCACACTAGAGCATGCATGGGCACATCGGGAGTATGTTTGTGATGCTTTGTAAAGGCCAGACATGCTGCGGCTGTGTAGGAACTGTTTTAGTTGTCTTTGCATTTTTATGTCTCTATTTGAGGATGGCTTTTCCTTCTGCTGGAGAGTCCTCCTGGGCTCCCCTATATCCTCTGCGTTGGTGCTCTCTGTTTACTGGAAAACAGCAGCTCTTGTCCTTACAGGAAGCGCACCACTCCATCATCACTCCTCAGTCATGTCTGTCTGTCTGTGGTCGCCCTAAGAAAACAACGGTGCCCCTGCCCCCCTATCAACATCTGTATATTTATGTCTGTGACAGCGTGGACCAGTGATAGATATCAAATGTCTATGCTGATTAATCACCCATGAAGATCTGAATAAGCTGTAGAACGGTGCTTGGCACTTTTATTGGTGCCGATTGACTGCAGATGCGGGTAATGTGTTTCTGAGTGGAGCAATTATGACAATCAAACTGTCTTCAGGGGCATGAGATCAGCGTTTGATGACCAAGCTTCATCCAGTGTCTAAAACATCGGAGGACTCGTCTGTTTAATGAGCTAATTGTTTTATCAAGATGAGCAACAGAGCTAACAGGCCCCAGACACTGACGTATTGAGGTCTTGTGAAGCAACTAACTTTGAGGATGAGTAATTGTCCCAAACTGACCTATTAATAGCATAAGAAAACAATGATCTCATCGTTCGCCATATATCATAACAAACTGGCTCTTGTTAAATTTAGAATTTATCATATTTAGAGCTAGAAAACTACGATCTTGGGAGACAGAAGTTGGTGTTGAACCAAACAAAATGAGAGTTTCCATTGAGGCGGCTATCTATCATGTGCGGCAATTAATTATAACAATGAAGAACGAGCATCAGACGTTCGTGTGTAGCCGGGTACCAGATAACACTGTGCAGCGGCCGCAGCTCCACATTTGATTTACATGGACTGTGTATGAAAACGAGGTTGTTAGCTGAAATGTTTGACTTTCAAATGAATACCGTGCCTCCTTTAAGCAAGCCGCCTTTGTTGTTCACAGACTGCTTACTGTGTCAAACCCATATGGAATTATGAATGATGTTTAAGTTTTGACTCATAGACCAGTTCTACCTGTTTATACTCTGTTTATATCATTCCAACTCATGTGTACAGCGTTTTTGTTTTTTTCCCCTGTGGCATCCAAAACACTCAGACCCAATGCAAAACTCACTATATCTGTATATATTTCTTTTTTTTCTATTACTGATTGCAGTGCAATCAGTGAGGTTCAACCAGAGAACCAAATTTCTCCTACTTTTTATATTTTTGTGTGGTTTTATGTTTAACGTGACCTACAGGAGCAACCCACCAAGCTGAATCCATTCTATGTGCAAACTTGCTTGCCCAATAAAACTGATTC
This sequence comes from Centroberyx affinis, assembly GCF_046629955.1. Lineage (NCBI taxonomy): Eukaryota > Metazoa > Chordata > Actinopteri > Beryciformes > Berycidae > Centroberyx > Centroberyx affinis. The sequence continues at coordinate 44,049 of NW_027280534.1, forward strand.
TATTGAAACAGACAAAGACATGTGACATTTTGTCCTACTCTAAACAAGCCAAGTACACAGCAGCCCGTACATGTACAGTACAGAATCCAGTCTGGCAAAACACTTTGGAGGGCCGGTCTGGATTTGCTGTTAGTCACTGCCCGTATACCGTTTCCGGGTCTGGGGAAATGTTTTGTTAGCTCATGACATGATATGAAAAATACAAAGTAGTGAGCTTGTAAAACCTCTCAAATACCTGTGGCATGACAACAAAGAAAGAAAAAATATGGCGTAATTCTTTCAAATTGACTTTAGTGCCTTGCTGTGGCTCAGTGCCTTCTGTGAGGGAGGGGGAGTAAGATAAAGGGGCGCACAAACACACATGTTCACTGAGTGTGAGGCCCCACCATACTAGCATAGCAAATAGGTGTGGTCAAGGGATTCCTGTCAGGGAATTGTTTTTTTCCCCCCTCTTAAAAGTGTATTGCTGGACAATGTCTGTCTGTAAAAATGTTTGTTTTTCAGGAATGAAGAAAAAAATGCTTATATTCTTATTGACGTCCAAGTATTTTTGATATTTTGTCGGTTTTAAGAGGTTTCAAGGGTTAGGGTTAGGGTTAAGTTTAGGTTTAAGTTTAGGGTAAGGGTTAAAAAGAAAATTTGCAGTTGCATGGTTATTCCGCAACAGCAGTGATATGCATGAAACACACCCTACATTCTCATATGTCAACAAGTGATGTGTCGTTTTTACAGCTCATGAACCCACTTAGGAGTGAAAATGAGCTGACAGCAGTGTCAGTGCAGAATTAGGGAAAGTAAACTGACGGTAACATGAAAGCCCTGTTGGGGAAACTTCGGCTGAGAGAAGCGGATTCACGGAAGGTCACAGAAGTGGAAAGTCACAGAAGATAACAATTAAGGCATTGTACTACCTCTGCTCTGGGATTGCAGTAATATGACAAGGTGAAATCCCTCTGACTGATTATTTTAACAGTTGTGCTCACATGGGGTTAAGTTACTTGGAACGTGCTGCAGCTCGTGACCCGAAGGAGAAAGACAGTTTACATTATTGAAGGTGTAACATTGTTTTAACATGTCTGATGTGTGCGTTCTGCCTCTCTCGACAGAGTTTCAATGCTCCTCCACGTTCTAAGATGAAGTTATGGAAAGGTGCTACTTTTGCCTTCATGCTCTGTGGTGCAGCACTGTCCATCCTCCTCACTAGAAACATGGCCACTGTTGGACAATTCAAACCTAGGACAAAACATCCACACACATCTCCATCCTCATCGAGATCGTTATCGATATCACCGTCCGTGAGCACGCCGCCGCCGTCGCCCTCATCATCACCATCCTTGCCATCGTCGACGTCGTCGTCCCAGGCGATGGGTGGTCTTCACCGGAGAACCCGGTCGGCAGGCAGCGTGAACTCTCTCCTCTCAGAGTGTAAGATAAACTGTTATTATCTCCTTTAGCAATCCCCTTGTCTGGTCTTAGATAAGGTGTCGTGTGAACCGGTTGCCTGGGCTCAGACAGAAGGCTTAGTGCCCGCGCTCGGTTGTTTATAGAACAAGTTTTTATGTCTCCCAATAACCTGCAGTCATTTAACACCTCATAGTTCACTGACTCTCCAAAGGTGGGAGGTTAGAACTACTAAAACCTTCAAGAGGGGCTGATTTACTCATTTCTCTTTGGAGGAATACACTTCAGCATGCCCCAAAAGTGCCTCCTTGACGTGCATTTGTCATTTATATTAGCTTCATAGAATGCTAAGGCTTATTATCATAGTGCCAGTGATAAGGCTTGTCTTGTTCAGTCATGGTCACAGTAATTGACCAGGAAAAACGCAGCCTTCTTCTGACATCCATTACTTTCAGAAATGTGTGCTTGCAAAATGGCCCGTCAACCTTCAGCCCTCTGATGCATCATCTTCCGATTCAACAGAAGATGATGAAGGTGATGCATCACAAACTAAATCATCCCACTGTTCCCTATGCATACCCCTCTAATTCCTCTCCTCTCCCTCAGTCTCCATGCTGTTCCAGAGCTTCACGAAGGGCGAGCTGCAGCAGGTGGTAGGGACCTTGCTGGACAGGAAGAGGCGGAAGAGCCGGCGCCTGGACAAGAGCCAGGCCCGAAGGACTAAAAGAGCCAGGAGGCCCAAGCCCTGCTCCCTGAGGGAGATGGAGCTGACCGTGAGCGAGCTGGGCCTCGGCTACGAGAGTGACGAGACCCTGCTGTTCCGCTACTGCAGCGGCAAATGCACGGGCCACCGGCGCAACTACGACATCACCATGGAGCGCATGAGGCGGACGGGCTTCAGCAAGAAGGGCCGCAAGGACAAGGTGAGCAACGGGCCCTGCTGCCGGCCCATCGCCTACGAAGAGGACATTTCCTTCCTGGACAACATGAGCCGCTACCACACGATACAGGAAGTGTCCGCGCAGGCATGCGGCTGCGTATGACCCAGCGACCGGCACCTCCACCGACACGCACGCTGCTCTCAGCCTCTCTACGAAGAGTTCAACAAAGATACTGTTGAAAGACAACGGGGGCAACTATGGAATATATACTGGAGGAGGAAAAGATGGAATATATTTATGGCTGCTCCCTGGCGGCCTTCTCAGCAGGCGGACTTTGCATCGCTGGCGTCTGTCGCCAATAAGTTGGAACCAAATCACAGGGACAGCAAGAGCTGTGTGTGTGTTGATTCAGTGTAAAGGGACACAGAGAATGACTGTTTATACCAAATGAAAGTTTTTATGGTCTTTTCTATCTGTGTAGTAACACTGTGAATTGTAGTGTAACAACAATGTAGCAACATGATGTTTGTGATATTACAGTACATGCAGTAGACTCAGATGAGTAGCGGAATAGATTATTGCTGTTACTCCACTTTTGTACGCATGGGCGTTAACTGGCCAAGGCAAGGTAAGCAGCTCATATGAATTAGCTTCAGTGAGTTCAAAGGCAAAAACTGCTAGGAATCTATTTGGAAGCCATTTATATTTGAAATAAAGCACTGGAGCAAGTTCTGTGCAGGACAGTTTGGTGACCTATGTCTAATAATTTATCACATTGGCCTAAAAATAATATCATGTGATTAGTTCTTGCTCCACTTGTCCCCAGAAATTTAGCTGATATAAGTGTGTTTTGAATTTTTGGCGGCAAATGTTATGATACGCCATGACTTTGCCAGATGTCAGACTTGTATGCATTACTGTTACTGAAGTGATTGCAGTGTTATTACACAGGGAAAAGAACAAGTGTCATTGACAAGAATTTGAAGATGAAAAAATCCTTTTATATAGCTTCAGGTTTGATACCCACCTTTAATTGTTGTGTATTGTATATTAATGTTGTGTAGATGATTAACAACAAGGCCCTGCTTCAATCAAAACACATAGTAACTATATATTTTCAACATAGATTTAGAAAAAACATGAAAACATTCCTCCCCATCTGCTCTCCATAAGATAACTCGTCACATTCCAGGAAATTCTCATTTTTAGAATCAGTCTTTTTTTTCGTTACTTTTTCCCAAACGACCCAATTACTTTTTCCCAAACGACCCAATGTTAGTATTACCCATAATCCTCTGGAATTATTTTCCTCAAAGAATTGCCAAAACACACCGAGTCAACTCAAACCCATGATTAATTCACAGACAAAGATTTATAAACATGTCTCAAGTTCCAGGTGATAAAACAGCTTAAAAATGTATTGTCTCTGGATGTAATTTGTGAAGTTTACACTCGCTTTTTAACACCACCAGTCGTTGATGTAATCTGAGGCAAAGTGTGAAAGAGAAAAATAATCTCAGTAATAAGTAGTGGCATGTTTTTGTTGCTGAATACTAACTATGAAGTAGAGGTGGGATTTGGAATTGTGTTTGAGTCCGTCCATAAAAACCCATGAATTACTCTGATCCCAAGCCCACAGTATAGCCTTGTATTGGCCCATCAAATGCCTCCTTATTGTATTGCCTAGTAGAACATAGGAGAAAAAACAAGCTGCTGAAATGAATTATGAAGCATATTTTTCAAATAATTTTCACCATCACCAATCTTTATTTGGTTTAAACCCATTGCAACTGTTTGCCTGAAGTACAATAAATTATGTTGTTTTTTTTTTTGTTCTTTTTTTCTGAGAAGGTGCAGTGCAGGTGGATGCGGTGCATCTTCATTGTGGATTATGTGTATTTATTTGGGAAGTAAATTATGGTTTGCATATTTATTTAGATTACCACACAGAAACAGGACAGCTTATTATCATTGAGCAACTGTGCCAAAAAATGTTTTATCTAACATTCTATATTGACTGCTGAATAAACATAAACAATTTCAGAGGTATGGATGTTCATTATTTCTCCAAGATAAGATAAGATAAGATAAGATCCCTACAGGCAATTGCAGCAGCAAAGAAGAGGATAAGATTACAATAAACAGAACATATTGAAGATTAAAAGCATCATTGTCAGCAGCATCATTGTCATGCTTGTCATACATAAATTACATTAATTAGGTTCTTTACATGCACAATCCATTATACAGTAGCTCAGCACCAACCATTCATGTTTTATTAAGAGTTTTGTACTAAAGTGAGATATCTATCACATGAAAAGTGTGACTGCTACTTTATCTTTAAAATGATCAATAGCAAAGAATAAATACATAAAACAAATGAAAGCACTTCTTAAAGGATAATAGGCAACTTATTGTTTGGTCATATTACACTCTCAACACCTCTTTTATATTTTATAAATATTTAAATGAAGAGAATGAGTTATTTTCCAAAATGTATATTGTCACTGTTGGGTGAAAACCTTCCATGTGCAATATGTCAACTTTTCAGGAACTAAGAAAAACAGCTTTGTTTTTAGCTTGGCCACCACGCATTTTTCAGTTTATCCAATTGATTCCGAAAGGGTTTCATAAGGTCAAGGGGCGTAGACTTTTGTCAGCCCCTAGAGGAGCATGTATAATCCTTAAAGCAAACATCCACCCTAAAACACTTTAACATAGTCAAAAAATAGCTCTCGGCGATGAACCTTGCACTCCAAACAACATGTTGTTGTTTGGTGATGTATGTTTCTTATTCCCATGGAAACCTGGCCAAGCATAGACAGCGTGGTGTCACGTTCAGATATTTCCAGTGCAGCTACAAAGTTTAATAGGAGAAAAAATTTTAACAATCTAACACATCAACGCCAACAGGTTTTGGTGTCAGTCCATCTGAATCAAAGAGTAAGAGCTTCTTTGTAGACTCACCATTTTGCACCAAGGTTCAACAATCACACAAGGAGGAATCCATCGTAGAAGAGGAAGAGAGACCAATTTCTCCACTGACAGCAGCCTCAATAGACCAGAATGCAATGCAGCCAATGAATCAATAAGGAGCACGACTCTCGCTTTTTCACGACTAGAAAACCTCTCACTTTCTTGCTCTTACAATGCTATTGCAATTGTTATTGCTCTCTCCACCTACAAGTAAAACCCAGCTGAATACGACAAGTCCAGGCCCGTTCTCTGGGGGTTGTTGAAGGGCATTCTGGGAAATGTAGGAAATCACTGTACAGAAATCTAGTCTAATCTAAATTCCTGGAAGGCACTGGAACATCACAGATTGATGACACATTGAGTATCTGAGGGATTTTTGCTTTAAATTAAAGTTACAACATGAAAAATTGGAGTTCCAAGGTTTCCACATGACAACAGCGGTATGTGGCGTTTTTGGAAATAAACTCTATCTGCTTTTCCAGGACCAGAAATAATGAGGAAATTCAAGAATGATATTTGTTTGAGTTATGCCCACCGAGCAGATCCCAGCTCTGATCTGCAGCCAATATGACATACAGTATATACTGAAGGTCTAGTGTTTGTTATGAACAATAATGGTGGTACTGTGTATCCCAGTGAGCCGGACACCAAGCCTGCCAGGGTGAGGGGTTTGCTTCCCGCTAACCATGTGTGCACTCATGGTATTGCATTGCACTGTGGGATAAAAGTGTCCACAAAAAAGGCCATATGCTCTCATTATATTTCTTTTCCTGAATATCATACATATATATTGAGCAGGAAAGGCCTCTTCCAGAGTGTTTACATGCATGAAGGCTTAGTGGTTGTTTTCCCCAGGAGACACAAATCCCAGAAAAAAAAAGAAGAAAAAAAACAGACGACACTCCCCACTTACACAACTTCCTGTACACTGTTTCAGTGAAGCAACAACACCTCTTGAAGTTTGTAAGTAAACCATAACTGCAAGACTTTGGAGGTAACACAGAAGTCGGACTATGTTATTTCAGTTTTGATTTGACTATTGAGTGATGTGCTGTGTGAGCGATGTATGCATCTGGGTCCTGGTCCAGGGCAACTATTGCCTTTTTGTCAATGAAAACAATCATCTTTTCTCTTTGGTTTAATGTTTCAATTTGACTGTGACTTTATATTTACAGTAGGTGTGCAGAAAAAAATCACTTCAACAGTTTGTATTTTGAGCATTTTTTTATTTTAAACCTTTAAACCTGACACCCCAAGAATAGTATTTTTCTAACTTAACATTAACATGAGTTTCACATCAGTTACAAGAGGAAAAGTGAAAATTAAGGTAGCATTTCTTTTCCTCAACACCTCTTTTTTAGATAAATTTTTTGTCTTTATAGATTTTTTTCATAGCCCTAACCCCAAAAATACGTTTTACAATGTTTATAACTACTAGTGAAGATGGAATGAAAAGTGCAACCACTTTTTCTTTAATATATAAACAGATATTTCCGCTCCTTGTCGCAGCAGCATGACAGGAATGGCCCTGAACCGCAAGTGTGTAGACCAACCGGAGAGAACTGGAGGACCTGCTGGAATGAAAAGACCAGAGCCAGTTAATGAAAGCAACACTGGTGAGAAAATCAAGCCACATAATCAGAATTGGCACTTTAATCCACCGAGTACCAGGAATTTGTACCGCAAATAGTGTGGTTTTCACAGAAATAATTGTTCCAGTTATTTGTTTTTCCTGACGTACATTTCATGCATTAAGGATGATAATGGCAGGTTGGACCTTGGATCTACAGGAGTTACTGAACCTCAAGTTGAGGAAGTGAAGCTCTTGGCCAACTATAGATTTAAACAATGCAGAGAGAATGCCCAATTTAACTTCATCTGCTTATACTTTGCTCATTTATCGTCCTCTTGCAGAAAATGCTGCTATTGTGCGCTTGCAAATTGAACTGAAGGCTTGTGTAGCTATTTGTGTTTGAGAAAAGCATCATTTTCAATAAAATTCATGAGAATTAGGAGTGTTTGCGCAAGACATCAGTGGTTATCTAAATCAAAATGCCTCAGATGAGTTTGTGAATCAGAGGGAAGGGCCTGCAGGTGGGTCAACATGTGAAAACAAGTGTGAGCTTTAACATAAATCAGAGCAAAAAAAGAAAAACAAAAAAACATGTTCATATCAGCTTTATATTCCAGCATGTTGGAAGACAATGGGTGTTAGTGTACAAGACATCTGTTGTTGGTAACAGCACTGACAAGATCTACAATAAACATGTCAAAGTTTTACAACCACCTCCCATGTGCAGCTGCAGCATGTTGGTGGTTTTTAAAGGAAGTGTTTAAGGGAAGATGGCGGGACGGCGGGCGGAGCGGTGACTCTGCGGGGCCGCAGCGGGCCGAGCGGCCGCAGGAGCAGAGCAGCAGGTGTCTCTGCTCTTCCTCCACAACTCTGAACCCTGCAAAGATGAATCAACAGGAAAACCCTTAGCTGCACTTTACTATGAAATGATTATATTTAGACATCACTTTTTTTTTTAATTACGTTATAAGATTTACACATTGTTTGTTTTGCAGGAAAATGGGAGTTCATGGATGAATCATTTCATAATGGGGATAGTTCTGCGGTAATGTAAGCTATCCAGGACTGAGGATGGACTTGTGACTTTGCAGGACCTCAGAAGGTTGAACAGCTGCAAAAAATATAGGGAGTGGTCTGATGATCAAGTGTTTTTACTTGAGTTAGATCAATATATTGGGCCGATATTGTCCTTTTATTAAATATCAGATATCTGCCAGTCAATGTCGTCCATCGCCAATTTGATGGAGGTTCTTCCCTCAAGCCTCAGCGACATAACACCTGCAATGACATTTTATTTTCTTTGCACATTTTATTTATTCATTTAATTGTTCATGTATTGCATTGTTGTATGTTCTGTGTAAATTAACTGTTCATAATGTATCCCAGAGTTTTCCAACCATTAAAGAGGTGCGGTGGGAGTTTTAGTGTCACATGATGATTCAGAGGCTTTTCCACCCTGATAAGACTAAGATTCTGGGGGAAACACAGAATACTTGTAATTTTGTGCATGAAAATGATGAAATGTATATACTGAATATCGAAACAAAATATTCGCTATTCGGTATCGGCCTTCCATGACAGTTTATGATTTAATGTTTTAGTGGTGTATTTAATAATTGAATTAAAAGAGATTTTATGCCACAATTGTTTATTGCATAAATATGATCACATCTAATCTCATAATAGCCATAGGCCTTCAGCATGCAAGCTATTGGGAATGTTTTTTTTCTTCTTTTTTTTTCTTTATCTTGGCTTATACAGAAAAAACATACAAGTCTTTATAAACCAATTGAAATATTCTGGATATGTTTGTATCCAATCCCAACTGACCCCCTTAAATCTGGATCATGCAATAAATCCATTAACTGTTTTCTTCTCTCAGCACCAGTGATGGTTCCAGGTTCAACTCCCAAGCTGCAGGAATCTTTGTCTGAGCTGCTGATATTCGGCTGATCGATGTGCTCTGGGCCTCTGCTGCCCCCTGCTGATCACCTGCACACATGATCCTGATTATGAGGCCCCACATCATTCCACTTTCATGATTTTATTTTCACTATGGCTTAGGATGAGATTAATGTTCTTCATGTTGTTTTGCAAATAAATGTTTATTTAAAAGGACAGACATGTATTGAGTGAATTTGAAGACTAATTCCTCACAGGCAGAACAATCACAATACTGAACTCTGATTGGCCGACAACAGCAGCTCCTCTAATTCAAACGAGGCAAACCTGCTGTTTGGAGGCATTTGAAGGGAGATATCAGTTCAAATGCTTAAACCTGCCTGACTGGGAGGATTTTAGCAGTTGTTTAAGTCAAATTGTGATGTTTTGTCCCGGCACCTACTGCAGACTCAGCCGTCCTGCTGGGGGATCCCTCTTTGAATCGGCCCACCAAAGGTTTCTTCCATTTTATTTCCTTATAAGGTTTTTCTCCCTTGTCTTCTCTGAGGTCTGAGTCTTTCCAGCATGCTATTTTGTGTCTTATGCTTTGTTTTGCTTCCCTGTGTTTTATTTGCATACTGCATGTTTGCATACTGTATTGCATCATTTTGTTTCATGAATAATTGAATAATAATAGTTGATTAGTTAGATCTAGATAGGCTCGTTCTCTGTAAAGTCCTTTGAGACATGCATGTGATGGAGGGCTGTACATAAATAAACTTGACTTGATTTGATGTGTGGATTGGAGTAAATCCAAAACGGACTGCTAAAAAGGGTGGATTTTTGAAAATGCAATAACTTAAAATTTAACCACTCAAACAAAACATAATTCTAACAATGTCTTCATGAAACAACTTTGATCATATATGTACATAAATAGAGGAACATCTGAATTCCTATAGTAGGGCCCCTTTTAAAGTGGGACCTTTTCAGATTATTGATAAGGTCTTGGCATATTGCTAAAATCACTGTCATGCTCTTCATTCCAGTGGACGACGACTCATACTTTGTAGATCTGAGCATTCCCATCCTGGAGGATCCCTCTCTACTTCTTCGAGAGCAAAATGCCTCACAGGAAGAATAATTACTCTAGTAGTGACTACAGTTTTCCTAACCATCTTAGGAATCAGTGACTTGAATCCTTGCGAGGAAATGAAACCACCAGAGACTCTACATGGTAGTGATATTATGGTATTACCCTTATTTTGATCATTTCTTTTTAAACGTCACCTTTTGTTGACACAAGTTAAGATTAAGAAGGAAGAATATGATATTTTAATGACTTTGATATTTAAGGTTGGTCTCTGATGTAAAAACATCTCCTTATCCACTCCCCCTCTCCCTCAGAACATTCCATGAATTCTCATTTTCAAGCATTTTCATCGCAATCTTTTATCAACTTCCCCCTCAGGACTTAATCTTCTCTGACATGATTGTCCTCAAAGCGTTGCCAGAACTCTCCAAATCGGCTGGAACCCATGACTCATTTACAGATGTGGCTTTTTGCAAACATGCTTCAACTCACAGGTGATAACAAGTCTTAAAAAAGTGTGGCGGCCGTATAGCTGTAATTTGAATTTTACACTCCCTTAACGCTCAGTGAATTATAACACGAGGGCCGACTGTGTGAAGCGGAGGGCCGACCGCAGTGTTAGCAGTGGTGATTTGTTCTCCATGCTTGAGGATTTCATACTTGAGGAGCGGTTTTGAGTCGAAACAGCCACAAGGTCCAAAGCCCAGAGTAATAACACAAGACAAATCCCTGAATATTTATTGCACATTGCACATTAGGTATTTCTCATTCTGATTTCCTATAATTAAATGTATAGGCCTGAAAATTGTCCAGGTCTACTGAAATTCAGGAGCTGCTACAATTAATGAGAATCCTTTTAAAACAGTTTCCCCCACCACCTGGCCTGAAGTCATATAAAATATGTAATTTATTTTCCTAAAGGTTGCAGCGTGTGCATTTTTATTGTTTATTATTTACATTAAATGGGCAGTAAAACTATGGTTCAAATATTCATTTGATGCAAAAACAATGCAAATTAATTCAGGGCAGAAACAGGAGAATTTATGATTTGTGCAGCTATTCCACATGCATAATCGCCACCATTTTCATTGAGTTTTAAATAACCAAAACATTTCCGAGGTAATGCTGGCCATTCTATTATTTACGGTAGTGATATTATATTCCATTCTATTATATACGGACAGCTCATGGCAGAATATGTGTATCATGATTCATTTAGAGCAGACATTCAGGTGAGTGTGGTTGTTTGCTCATTATTATCCAGATGAGACCCTGATCCCCAAAGCATACAGGGAAGAGGAAGGGTGTGACTCAGACAAATGGCATGCCATGTTATGTAACGGTTTCGCTGAACAGGTAAGACCAACTCTGAATAGTCTACTAACTCCAAATTTCCCTGTAAATCATGGTTTGTTTATTTTGGCAGGATTTACAGGACAATGTGCTAATTTCCTCATGTAACAACTTGACTGTTTTTGAGGATGCAATGGGTCTGAGCCTCATATTTCCCAGGCAGGGGATTGAAAGAGGCTCGGTCTGTTATAACTGCATGGACAACTGCTGTCCCCTGGAGGAGAGGAAGAATATAACTTTTCCTTTATAAACTCTTTATAATCTTTATCCTTAATGACTTTCTGTCAGTCAATAATCCACAGAAATTAGTATTTAGATAACCCTTCCTTTTACAGTCTTTCCTTTTACAAAAGTACTAGATATTTAACAGGCAAATACATGTTATGGATGCTAGGTTAGTAATTACAGCTGTAACTAAGTAGGTAAACACTTAGAAAAAGCTGAATTACATTAAAAATCTATGGTATTACTCATCATTTCATGTAACTGCATCGTAGTTGTCACAGGTTTAGGATGGTAAGAAGGTTTATTGGCATAACTCCCAGGGAACTGGACCACACTTTCTTGGAAACACCTTCTCTATTACCAATACATAATATTAACTGGGTAGGAATTAAGGTCCAAAACTATTTCAGATCAGTCACTTGTTGTATTGTCCTATGCATGGAAGTATTATACTATCCTATGTGTCCTATGTGGCAAAACCCACTCAGCTGGTCAGCCTACAGCAAGTCAATTTAAAACAAAGAATTATTTGCTAATACCATTTAACCCAGGGTGTTTCCCTGCCTTCGGACCAGTGCATGCTGGGATACGCTCCAGCCCCCTGCGACTCTGAAATGGTATAAACAAAATAAATGGGTGCTCTGCCTCTTGTCCCTGGTTATACTAACAAATGCCATCTTAATATGACTCTTGTGAATACAGTGGGGTGAGCATCTTCACTGACGACGCCTCCTTTGTGCTCACGGTGTAAAATGCCTGCAAATTCAAATGTCCTGCAAATTAAATTTTGGGTTGGACTGGGAGATTTGTATTTGTAAAAGTCAGTTTGCAAGTGTTTAGTTTATAACTGAATGCATTTTTAACGGTGATCATACATAATCTCCAACTTTAAGATAGTGAAGATACAAGGACGTTCTTTCTCCATTATCAATATTTCATTGAATTTGAAAGAAAGGAGAGATGGAAGGAAGGAAGGAGCTCCTTGGCCTGCCAGAAGGTGAAGGATAATCTTTGTCTATGATTTTAATTATTCAGAGAGATTGATTTTATATTTTACACTGTCTCTTCTATTGAGCTGCTGCAAAGAGGCAGATAAGGAGGAGAGTTTTGGGGATTTACCTGCAGTTATGTCCCTGGTTTGGATGCGAACGATTGTGCATCAGGTTGTATGATTTGTAAACCGATCAAATATTTATTACTTTCTCCATCTGCTTGATGCATACAGAACATACAAGGACATATAAGGGCCTTTGTCTGACTTCATCCCCCACTTCCCCCGTCTCTCTCCACTATGTTGTCCAAAAAAGCAGAAATGCCATGAAAAATTGTTTAAAAATTATGACTATATCAGCATGTTTTGGTGTGATTCATGCTCATTTGACAGTCAGAGCACAGCCCATATCGACCTGTAGACCAAGGACTCTCATATCGTACAACCATAGTTGTGTCCAAGTTAGACATCTTGATTCTGAACATCTTGGGTTACTACTCCTGATTGTTTTGTCTGTGGTGCCCCCTAGTGTTGACCCAATATATACACCATTGAAAGAACATATTAATCCATACATATACATTACCTTCTAATAATTTCTTACTTTAGCTCTGCAATTTGGATTCAAGGTTGGATCTCACACAGAAAATCAGATTTCACAAAGAAAATTGCAGAGGTCAGTCCAAAATGGTTTATTTTGTAAAGGGGGCAGTCGGAGGAGATGAGAAACATGGTGCGCTACTAAATGATAATATATTCAAATGTACATGACATTCAAGGGTATTACAGTTATCACTCAAATTTTCCACACATAAAATAAGTCTTCATTCCAACATGTTTTTTTCCAAATGAAAATGGATAAAAAGTTTATATAATATTTTCAAAATAAAAAATATGTATCAACACAATAAACCCTCGGGATGTTGGAAAGAAAAAACAGTTACATGCAGAATGATGATTGATGTTGAGTTAATTTGTTGAGAAACAAAACAGAAACTGAACAGAAAAAAACCCACGAGGGTCGACGAGTAACATAATGTCTTATCAATTTAGAGACAGTTTTCAGGTGAATCCTTCTGCCCTCTTGTCGTCCTCAAATCATGAACTCACAATAGGAGAGCCTGCATTGTTTCAGTCCTTTATTCACTATAGTATAGGTCAATAGGAAATATAAGAAACTGCTATTATTGATGATCTGAGTGGTCTTGGCTAGCCATTATAAACAGTGCATATGTGTTGAGATGCCTGAAAACGATGACCCAAAATAAATTACATCTGCCAGAACCTAATGAACAGACTGGTTGGGATGGGGGATGGGGGATGGGGGGTGGGAGGGGTAGGACTCGATGTAGGAACAACTGACGGGACGACTAGTCAATACACTGTGAATGAAGCTCCTCTGGATGTGTGGCTCCCAGAGGTTCGGCTGTAGAGTGAGTAAAAAGGTCCCAAAGTAGAAACTGCAGTCTTAACATGTGCCATACTTTAAAATGTAGAGGAAAACACCCTTACACTCATCAATATGATGAGCAGACAAGTCCCAAACCAAAGCTTTGAAGTCTTTATTTTTGCTATCGCAAAAAAAAAAAAAAAAAAAAAAATCATAATACTCGAAAACAAAAATAAAACACAAAACGGGAAGGGGGGAAGAAACGACTCCAGATATTACGCTGAATGCAGAGAAGATGAACTGCACGAGTTGGGTGAGACACTCCGGCACAGGGGGTTATTTCCTGGAGCTAGACTTCTAATATCCAAAAGTACTGGTCTGGAGGACCCATGTTGGTCAAGGGGTGTCCATGGAGATGCCTACAGCAAAATGCCTCAACAGCAGCATCCTAGCAGGCTGTCCTAGAGAGTGACGCTATGTGCTTCCTGCTGCCTGGCTCTCTCCTCCCTCTGAATTACCTGCAGGGAGAGAGTGGCATGAGGTTAACAAAGTATTTGGCTTTGTGCGCAAATGTCCTGAATATTTTACAAAGCCAACCACACAAAACTACCATGGTACTAACAAGTAAGAGCAGCTAAAGCAGCAGTGAAGCCAGAAACATTTCAAATCATAACATTAAGCTGGTTCAACCATAAGCAAATCAAACAAGGGCTTGGTTGCAAGCTACGCTCACGCATCTACAAACCACTGACCTGCAGCAGGAGTGGAGGCTGAAGCTGAGGCAGTGTTGGCCACCTCGTCCTCGTCGCTGTCCTCCTCGTTGGACTGCGGTACCTCGGCTTCAGGGATGGCTGTCGCCGGGGCCTCGGGCTCCTGCTCTGCCCGGCTCTTCAGGGCGAGGATGCGGTGGTGCAGAGCTGCGGCCAGCTGCCCTGTGTCCTTAGAGCTGGCCTGGAGCACAGAGACGCAGGGATATAAAATTCAGGCACATTGAAAAGAAAAATACACTCTTGGATACTCTTACACTGTTAGATATCTAGGTTATCTAGTGTTGGGCCACTGTAAAAAAAATTATATAAATTAAACGTTTGATACATGGCCCAATATTGGCTTACACCGGTAATACCGCCTTTGGCCACCAGGTGGCAGACACAAGCTGCTCCTGAGCAACAGCAGTTTGTTTTAAATGAATAGAAGAACTCAGTAGCCATTATATCTGTGCAGACAGTCTTGAAGAACCGTTTTCATGTTGTATATTATCAATACAACACAGTTTAATACATTCAGCCTCTGTGCAGATAGCTGATGTAACCATGGGCTTCTTTTGATTTGCCAGATCATCTTACAGTGACAAATGCCAGTGCAGTCGATTTTTGAAAATACAAAAGCACGTGAGTGGCCTATAGCGGAGCAAGATGTTTTCCAGTCAAGAAAAAGCACGAGTTGTACCCCTTACTCAAGACGTAACATGCCTTGTGGCTGCATTGCATTCTGGTCTATTGAGGCTGCTGTCAGTGGAGACATTGGTCTCTCTGTTTCTACGATGGATTTGTCCCTGTATGATTGTTGAGCGTTGGTGCAAAATGGTTTGTCTAGAAAGAAGCCCTTGTTCTTTGAGTCTGAAGGGCCGACACCAAAGCCTCTGTTGTTTCAGACAGCTGAAAAAAAATCTGTTATTAAACTCCATTGTAGCTGCACTGGAAATATCTCAACATAATGTCCTGTCATCTACGTTTGGCCAGTTACCTGCAGGAATAAGAAATTTACTCCAAACAACAAAATGGGCCCAGAAATGCAAGGTATATCACCAACAGCTCCATCACCAACAGTTAATGTGTTATAGGGTGGAGTTTTCCTTTAAGCACAACTAGAGCTAGATGCAGTGGATAAGATAGTTAAATGTTTGACATCTGTTTAAACTCTGCTTGAACGTAATTCCCCCCAACTATCCCATTATTCTACCTGATTAATCAGGTTGTACATTATTATACTCATTTTTTGTGCAAGCTGAACACACTGCTTGGTAATTCGTACCGATATTAGGAAGACCTTGACCCCCTGGTCCTCTGTGTCCATGGCAGTGATGCGTACGCTCTTCTCGCTGGCCTTGTCCACCTGCATCTGGGGCCAAAGCTTAGTGTTGAGGATCAACCGGAGGCTGCCCTGGGTCCTCATCACTGGAGGGTCACACACACACACACACACACACACACACACACACACACACACAAATATTGGCTTAAAGGAGAGGAATGCACACATCTTCCACTATAATAACCTACAGGTCTGATCATGTGAAAAAATTGGACATTACTGATAAGCCAAAACAAGAACTGACATTTGTGAATGTCTGATTTTAGGGACACAAGAATATGAATTATTTAAATTGCCTGGGCTCTGTTGTTTTCATTTAGGATTTGATTTTGTTTTGGCTAGATAGGAATTTAAGTGTATTCTACTACATCTACAATAAGTCACCCTGGATGAGAGTGTTTGCCAAATGCCTAACATATAAAACAGGAACTGTCACTTAGATATTCAGCTGGTGTCTTTACCTAGACGGGACTGTAGCGTGCCGTCGTCTGTCGATGCCATGTCATTGAGCCTCAGCAAACCTCGACCCCTCTCTATCCACGACTGCGCAGTCTTCTCAAACACAAATAACTTGCACTGTATCTGAGGAGAAAGAGGACAAGAAAACAAGCATATTATTGCTTCCTGCCCGATACATATTCATTTGCTGCATTTCTCCAGTCAAGGCAGCCAGCTATCCACCTGTAAAACATTGCTTTCTGATTCTTCTCCGGTTTTGACGTCGACTTTCTCTAAGATGCACTTCTTGGCTGTGGCTTTGGTGTACGCTGCTGCAGACTCCTCCAAAGACTCTGTCACGCTGTTCACTGTTGAGGACACACAGCAGATTACAGAGGTGAGAAATCAGCACCTGGCTGGGTTGCAAAGTTGTTCATTTTTAAACTTTTGTTTGGTTTATAAAAATCACCAGAATGTGTGTGAATGTGATGTAATGAAATCTGATGTAACTACTCCTCATATAGAAAAATGGCACCAGCTTCCAACTAATTTTTGCTGATGAAATTAAAACAACTTTACATAACTATTCCATGACATACAAACATATATAATTTCTATAACCATATTTTTGTTGGCATCTTGATCCAAATGTTACATTTCTTTTCAACTGCTTATTTGAATGTCCCGGGTCTTGTTTTGGATATCTACAGTATTACCTGAGACTTATGTATGGAAATTTGCTTTTTGCATCATTATTCCTTAAAAGCACCTAGATCTACTAGTAGTCAGGCCAAACAGCAAACCTTTTTTTCAACCTTCCTAGGATTTCTGAACACATTTCCATCACATTTTTACACTTTTATAGTCCTGGAAAATAAATTCACATTTCCTGACTTAGGAAGACCGATAGTGGGAAACCTGGAAATATGATCTTTAACTCTGTGTGTGTGTGTGTGTGTGTGTGTGTGTATGATTGTGTGTTTACCCTTTTCTGGGGTGGCTTCCTGTGATGAGGGCTCTGAAGCAGGGGCAGCTGAAGCCTCTTTATTTTCCTCATTTGATGACTCGCCCTTTGGGGGACTCTGAAAACACAGCAAAGTACATCATTTGAACTCTTGCAAAGCCCCATCATTATGGGTTTGTCAATGGTGCATAAGGCACAGACTTACTGTTCAACAAGCTACATCAACTCACCAGAACTCGTTCAGACATGTTCTGTCCAAAGACAAATTTTGCCCCAGCATCTGTATTGTTTGTGGCATTTTTTGAGCTGAAAAGGAAGGGAAAAAAACATAAGTTGATAGGAATTAAGGAACATTGAAGGTGTTTTGCTAAAGGAAATACTAAAGGAGCAGCACATCTTTCTGACATTACCTTGGGGTGGAGATGTACTGTAAGAAATAATTAGTGCCCTCTGATTGAGACTCTGGTGGCATACCGTCCTTTGACTTGTCGTCTGTACTGTTCTCTTCCAACTAGAGAGAAAAGATGAGTTAACAGAGGCAACATGTACTTCCTTCTGGCTAAGAGAAAGACCAAAAACATATGCAAAATTCGAAAGCTTTTAACAACGTGTGTATTTCACAAATCCACATTTGTTGAATAAAATCACAAACAGGCAGGGAAATAAATTAAAACCAACAACCTTTGCTCTGTCTTTGATATTCTGACCAAACACGAAAGACGTTGCTACATCTAAGTCCTTCTTCTCTCTTCCGTTCCCCTCTTTGTTACCACTTGCTCCATCTTCCTCATTTTCATGTTTCTAAAATGGGGACATATGCATCAGGGTCACCTTTTATCAACCATTTCTGCTGCAAGCACAATGTTATAACGAAGATCTATAGGGCTGGGTTTTGCTGTAAATGTTCCGATATATAATACCAGTTCTAAAGCAATACTTTTTACACCTTTCCTTGTTGAATGATAACAATTTTCTGAATAGACTCAATGAACTTCCTCAAATTCAGACAAGCACAAAAACAGAAAAAAGCACGAATCTTGAACTGCAATGTTAAGAATCCACAGTTTTGAAGCTTTTCCATACCTTATGACGCCTTAACAACCCAATAGCTAAAATCAATACAGTACTGAGTGGTATTGTTTTCAAATACCAAACCCTAACTGTATGGGAGCACAGGGTGAGATATGAGTTTAGCTGCTGCTCACCGGTGATTTGGCCAGGCCGGCTGAGTGCTCCGTGTTGTTCAGGAAGAGGGACTGGGTCACAGGTGCCCCGTCTGATGACTTCTTCACTCCATTGGTCCCACAGCTGGAATCTAAAGGAACAGACAGAAATGAGAAAGACAAAAACAGATGATATGATACATTACTGTTCATCGTCCCAAAGGAAATTCAGTCTGCAAGGTCAGTGCAGAAAACACACCATGCACCACACACAACATCATATATAACAGTGGACAGCATTCAACACAGTTAAAGGTTAACAACAGTCACAGTTAAATTATCAAAGGTGATTTCAGTGGTGTTTAAGAAAGTCTGTGAACTATCAACTAATTAGGATCCGACTGATGCATCAGTGTGGCTCCATGCTTTACTTACTGGACTCCACGTGGGATTTGGAGGGTGGAGCCTGGAGCACTGCAGGGCGGAGGACGCTGCGTTGCTGCTCCTTGGGTTTCTGACTCGGGACGCCTGCAACACAGCCAACTTACTGACTGGATCTGACTGAAGGCGTCATGAGATGTTCTAGATCTACATTTTTCACTTCTAACTGTCTGAGACCATGTGAAGGGGTGTAATGCAATGGTGAGGGTAATTTTTAAGTTTAATTTCAATCAAGTCAATATGAGAAAATACCAAAAAGGAGGAAGTGAAATACATCAATCACCAACCTGAACTTGGTGCTTGCCCATGTATGAGAGTCGGTGGCTTTAAACGGAATCCCACAGGCTTCTCCTCTGGTGAGACGGAGCACAAGAGGAAGGAGACATTAAAAAAAGATCCAAGACAAGAGCTTCACAGACAACTTAAAAAAAAAAAAAAAAAAAAAGGTTACGTTCCATCTGCCTTTGCACCTTTGTAACCACGGGGCCCGTTACCATGGCAACCCAGTTGAACTCTAGAGGTGTGTTGCGGTCCGAATCCTGCGCTGTAATACGGCAGCCTCTAGGGCCTCTGATCTATTTCTACCTCTTTCTCTCCACCTCACTGGTTTTATTAGCCTGACATGGCCTGGTCCTAGTCAGTGCTATAGTAGAAAACCATATGCACTTGTAAAAACTCCTGCATCCTCCATTTCCCTCGGCCTCTATATGTCAATTCCTGTGCCTAATGAACGTAAATCCAAACAACTTCTCAAATCCTAAGCCAGCTTTGATTATGGCATTTTATTTCTATGATGAGGCTTACTACTAAAATATCTTACACCTTCAGCACTTCCCAAGAATACACATAACTTGCTGCTGTAGTGGAAAGTTGTGAAGAGAAACTAATGTGGGTCTAGATGCCTCACCTGGCTCAGAGTCAGAGTTCCCAGTTGGAGACTGGCAGAAACTTGAGGGCATGAATACATTGTTCTTGGGAACTGCAAAGGAGCGGACAAGCATTACACTCAGCATACAAATCAATGTCGACCCCAAACAGGAAGCAGGGAAAAAAAACTCTGCTTAGTCACCCTGTGCCCTTACCAGAATGTGGGGGTGGGAACTGCTGTGTTAACGATGAAGTCCTCTCCCTTTTCACTGGGGGGCAATAACTTCCCTCGTCTTTATCTGAATCTGGAAGAGGCAACGAAACATTAATGCTCCAAGTGACCAACAGCTCATCAGTATCCAAGTTTATATAAATATATGTGAAAGATAATGTTAACAAACCAAGTGGCCAATTTGGACTTCAAACTTACCTTCTCCATCCTCTGCACTCGAGCCCTCTGCTGATCGCTGCAAGAGAAGGCAATGAGTCCGGTTTAGGTTTTTATTTATCTCAAAAGAGTAGTACTGGTCACCCATACAACATTGTTCAAATCATGAAGAATTTAAGGATACAAGAAAAAAAACAAGAATAAGCCTTGGCCATTTCTCGCTTTGACCTCAAAGTATTCAGTCTGGAACTGCAGCAGTGGACACAAGCGAAGGGAGAGAATACCAACCCATATTGAGAATTAATTTAGGTAAGATGATGTGCTGGACATCAGGTCAACAGATTTGGACTTTTCATTAAGCCTTGTTTACAGTTCTGCAAACAGTGAGAGATTTGATAAGCAAGCTTAACAGCTCCTCCTCAATCAGGGCTTTCAAAGAAGGCAGTCCAGACTGAATAGCAGTAAAAATCAAGTGAAAGTATTCAACATTATGTGGTATGGCTTCAGCCTTGAATAACACAGGAAATCTTACCTTCTGTGCTTTATCTTTTTGGAAAACAAACACAGGAGGCGCTATGGCAGGCTTGTCTGTTAAGAGAAGATGTAGGCTAGTCATACAAGCAAAAGTTAAAAGGTATACTGCAATCAAGTCTGTCTAGTTCTACTTCATGGTTTCAGGGTCATAAATAGCTGAGACTATACCCTACTAACACCTTGGCCTAGATTTCCCCTTCAAAGCAGTGAAGGCATGATTGTCTCTGCAGAGCTATGTGCATCAATACTAACTAGCATGTTTGTCTTGCACTTTACAAAAATTGTGCAATTGCCAAATTCACCAGCCAAACATCATACAATCCCATACACACCCATCCGCACTATACATGGAGAGGTGCACTAAGACATCTGCTATTATACAGTTTTACAGCAGATAGTATAAATTCAAGTGCTTGCAGTGTCTTTTAAGAGGTATCTCTGGTGCAGGTTGCTATAATGTCACACACACACACACACACACACACACACACAACTGCTTGTAATCTCCCTGAATGTCAAACTGAACAATGTCAAAGAGAATTGTACAAGAGAACAGAGTGAGAAAGAAACTGACAGAGGTGACTGGGGGAAATTAATTCCAAGAAATGCTGCACAACATTGTTGCTGTTATTAATCTTTTGTCAAAGTCAGCCCATGCAAAAAAAATAACAACTCTCTGAATCACTCTACCACAGATATTCACGCAATCCAATTAAGAGTGCCAAGGAGCATGGTGCTGCACTTTGGCCACTCAACAAGATTCATCCAGTACCAAAGCAACTGAGATGAACAATTGTAATGGACAACATGTGTAACATTAAAAATACCAGACAGCAAAATATTGGGTAAGCAATCCTTTCTCAGCACTTCTACATGGTCAAACACCAACTGTACTTTGTAAACATGAGCACATGATTCAGCTCACCACCCAAAGACTTTGCTGCTGCTGTAAACTATTATCACAACAAACTAGACGACCAATTGCGTTTAGCAAACTAACGTTAGGTAAGGATCTAACGTCACCTGGCGACGCTTCATGCTACCTTAACACAGTAGCCTCTGTAAAATCCGTAATCCTATAGCAGACAAGGGTTTTTCTCTGTCGGGCTTGGGCCTGTTACATTTGGGCCAGTGTAACATTGTTGTGAGCCTAGCCAGGGCATACTTGCATCCAGCAACAGCCAGACTGAGGACAGTATACACGCACTGCATGCACAGCCAGGTCAGTGATATTCACCATCACTGGCGCAACCCCTCACGGCTGAGATTAGCTTTGTGTAATAACTTAGAAAACATGCAAATGCTATGCGTGACCTGTATGTAACACCGAGCCGTCATTCTCTACATTTCCTAAACTCCGCAGCCAATCTAATGTATGGATTCAAGCGTACAATGCTGACGTTTACTACAGAAATCCAAGTAACCCGAGACGTCCCCGGCTTAACGTTAACTAGCATTTATACAATCTGATCCGTTCCAGTAAATAGTCGGCCCCACCGGCTGTTCCCTACCACTGAACATAGCTTACTGGCTAAAGTTAGCTTGCTAATGCGCTCTCGCATGAGTCATCTTGCCTGACATGCAATGACACCAAGATCTTCATTGAATTCTAATATCTTTAATAAATCAACGTTACTTGGCAAGCAAGTCAGTGCCGAATGAATTCTGAAAATAAAGGAAATACTGTCTGTTGTTTCTTCAGCAATTACACCGAAGCATTGTCCCTTGGCTAACGCTTTTCTTTCTACCCGCCTAAATGAACCTCAAGCAACCCTGCAACTGAACGCTAACTACATTAAGTAGCAAGGGGCTGGTACTGTAAACGTTAGCTATAATCTGGAGCATCAGCAATTGGCGTTCCGTTTATATTGCAAACTATGTTTTTCCATCTTTAACTAACCTAGCAGGCTTTAGTTAATCTACATTAGAGAGTTTAGCTCACCTCAAATGGCAAGACCTATTAACTATAAATAGCCGGGTGCTAGCGTAAGTGGTAAGCCAGCTAGTGGCAAGCAGCATTCGAAGGCGTTCCTAACGGCACACAATTTAATTCCAGGTATTACCCACAGCCCAAGCGAAAGCTAACGCTAGCCGACTCGCTAACGTTGTTGTCTTTTAATCGCTACGGAGCTGAAAATCGACTTAGACTCTCTATTAACCCGCGGACGAGTAGGTTCAGTGTAGTTATAAAATACGGGTACTGTACAGGTATCGTGTATAACGCCATAGTCTTTGTTTTGTTTTTCTCACACCGCCACTACTCACCTTCGTTTGCCAAGTCCGCCATTTTACTTCTACGCTCACACACCCACAACCCACCGCGCAGATAATAGAAGTTGAGGCAGAAATGTTTTCAGAAGCAGAGCACAGATTTGGGCAAGAGTCCTGTCTGCACCGGTATGCAGATGCAGTGAACGACCCCATGCCATTTACCGTGCCTCTCTAACGTTAAAACATATGGTTTGTCAACAGTTGTCACATTTTGTCCATTTCCTTTTTCTTTTCTTTTTCTTTTTTTTTTTTTTAAATTGGCCATGCATATGCCTAAGAGTTAACAGGCCCTAAGTCCATGAACACCTTAAAATTGGGAAGGATACTAACTACATAAATATCACAGCAACACTACAAGACTCGATAGAAATATTATAGGATGTAGTGATACCATAGGAGATAAAAAAATACCATCAACTCATTAATAAGTGGCACATGGGAATATTATTTCTGGTTGTAGCTCTCCAATTTCTTCATACAGCTTTTGCAAAGGAGTTAGAGGGGGAACTAAGATTATGATTCTGCAACACCAGGCCTATTGGCAAACCTATAGCAGTAGTTCCCAAACTGGGGTCTGGGGACTTTCAGGGGTCCAAGAGAGGGTTCCAGGCGGTCCCTAGTAAAATGAGTAGTTTGATTTAATGCTTTTTCCACTCACTAGACATTAGCACAATGACAGAATACAAGAAAGACTATTTTGATGTAGGTTAACCTTTCTGACTGATATCTCCCCAACTATAATATATGCAGTAATGCAATTCTAAGTCTACCTAAAAAAAAATCTCCTCAGGTGGGGTTCCTTGAGACCCTATCTTATCAAATGGGGGTCTGTGGTCTAATGGATATCTATCTGGGGGTGCTTGACATGGAAAAGTATGGGAACCTCTGGGCTATAGGATGCATGTATGCATACCTTAAGTAAGTTAATTTACCTCCACCACTAGATGGGGTAGTGCAACTGGCAAACAATTTTGATAAACTGAGGAGGGATCTAAGTAACAAAAACACACACACAAAAAAGCCTTTGGGTTGCCTGAGGATACAAATCCATCTCTCTCTCTCTCTCTCTCTCTATCTCTCTCTCTCTCTCTCTCTCTCTCTCTCTCTCTCTCTCTCTCTCTCTCTCTCTCTCTCTCTCTCTCATGTGCAGCTATAGAATATAAGCTTAGATTCCTACTAGCAGCCAATATTTATAAGTGCAAGGGTCAAAGCAATTGCTCCCACACAGTACATCTAAAGAGATGTTCCCATTTCTTGAGTCCCTAGAATATTCATGTATAACAGAGTGCCAGCTAAAGAAATAAGAGCTGGGCAAAAAATGCCAGACACACACACACACACACACAAACACACACACACACACACACACACACACAAACCCTTAGAGTTGTTTGCCTTTGTAACAGATGTGTACCTTGTTAGTCCAATTATAGTTAAGGAACATGGAACAGAGAACATTTCATAAGAGTTTGCATTGCACAATGTCAACTGAGGATTTTCGGGAAGAATCATACTTCAAATTTGCCTTCAGGCAAAACTCGAACAAGCCGCAGCACGTGTTCATGCTGTTTGCCACAGAGGGTCCTAATCAGTCAGGACAGCTCATCTTGAGGTTAGAGCCATACCAGTATCATCTCTTTCCTCATCCATCTCAGTGTAGCTCACAATCAGTGATTCAACATATTTTTAGTGGTAACAGATTAGGGAAATTAGCTCTAGCCACCAGCCAAATTCTGGTCAATTTTGGCTCTGCCTGATAAAGTTGTCTAGCATCCAGTGTGGCAGGTTTCCAGTCAGGCTCTTTCCTTTACTAAAAAGCATGTCGGCTGTTTAAATAGTGAGTGCTGATTGAATTTTGGACTGAAAAAGTTTGTTTCCTGTCCTGATGTGTGCGGACCCCTTTAATGTCTTACCTCAGCCTCACAGTAACACAACTGCCATATTTTTCAACTCAGTGATATCGTACTCCTCAAGATGAAACCATTAAAGGAGAACTTTAAAAGGAGAACTGAAAAACGAAGGTAGTTTATTATGCAATTCATCTTATACAAATCCCCAAACTGAAAACAGTCTAGTTCAGATTCATTATTTATTGAGTGTTAATAAGTTTGAATTTGTCCTCTGAGTGATGTCATCCAAAGAACACTGTTTATCTGTAGTGCTAAGTACAGCTGAGGGATGAAAATTAAAAAAATAAAATAAATAAATAAATAAAATGTGGGGCCTGAAAGCCTCATTTAACAATACCGTTGGAAAACATAATTTTCAAAATAGTACTTTACTTAGTACAATGAATCAATTATTTTTTAGGAATTCAAATTAAAGCAAAGCATTACAAAAGATATTTAATAAACCTAAAACTGTGGCAAAAATCTCTGTTGGAGTATCAATCACAACAATGTATTATGGTTGAAATGTTCCTTCACAACACAATTCACTGAAACAAGGGAAGCACAGAAGAAATAATATAAATTAATGACAATGCATGCAATAGTGTAAATGCATCAGTCTCCACACTACTGCATGAAACTGACCTTACTTACTACCTGGATATCAACATAAAAATGCTGTACTGTATATAACAAAGCTGTAAGTTTTATTTTATAAAGCCCATAACAGATTAAACCATCTGATGCTTCACTATTGATGGAAAAAAAAAGTCATATCAGGACAGACAGAAAATAAATTATTTTTTGATTGCCGCATTTTTTGTTTTATTTTTCAGGTACATGCTGTTTACGAACGGCTGGTTGCACGAGAAATAAATGTTTGATCA
Organism: Centroberyx affinis; assembly: GCF_046629955.1. Lineage (NCBI taxonomy): Eukaryota > Metazoa > Chordata > Actinopteri > Beryciformes > Berycidae > Centroberyx > Centroberyx affinis. The sequence goes on from NW_027280534.1 coordinate 69,749, forward strand.
GTATCACAAGTCCATCCGTATTTAATCTACAGAGTATCAGACAGCTCTCTGCTAAAAGCTCGACATTAGCTCTTTAAGAGGCCAACTGTCTGTCAGATTAAAGGTTTCTCACACACTGATTAATGGCTTATTGCAGATTTCTTCTTTCAGATGCATGCAAAATGACAGCGAGGATGATGGGCTACAACAACATATCACATTGTCTACAGGAATGCTGAAGACAACACACTGTATCATCACATGGCCTGAGTCCAACTTCCCTTGGCAGTGGACCATCATCTTCTGACAGATATTTTTTCCCATTGTTATAGTTCAATGGCATTAATCCATCAGGATCTACGAACATGCAATCACAACCAGGAATGGGCATAACCACAGCCAACTCCATGCTTTTTTTTTTTTTTGTTATTGTTACCGACTGTTTTGCCAAAGGACGTCCATAACTCTTTCATACAGTACTGTGATCGAACCCACGCAGCTAACAGGGAACGACCAGGGCACAAAACACTGAGGCAATTTGTGAATAAATCAAACCAAGCCAGATTCACATGAATGAAAGCCATTGATTTCATATGAAGGCATGGCAACAGATTGCTCTTAAATTCTCTGCTCAAAAGTCTGGGTGGCAACGGGGAAGAAACAAGACATTCTCAGATCCTGACCTCACCGTGCACCATCATGTGTACTGGAGAAATAGAATAGTGAACAACTAATATGAGCAGCAGTACTCAAGTACTGATGAGGTACTGGCACTTTATTTGAGTATTTCCATTTTGTGAGACTTCATACTTTTACTCCCCTACATTTCAGAGGGAAATATTTTACTTTTTACTCCACTACATTTATCTGATGGCTGTAGTTACTAGTTACTTTGCAGAATAAGGTTTTATATGCAAAACATACGATAAGCTCATAAAATATGTTGCATTGTTAGAGTTTAAACTCTCCCACAGTATATATGGAGTAGTTAGAGCAACAACATTATAGATTAATGCATCAGTAATTTAACACCCTGAAAGGGAGCGTTCTTCAGAATCAGTACTTTTACTTTTGATACTCAAGTACATTTTTACTGCTAATACATCTATACATCTACATCTTTACTTAAACATTTTACTTCAACTTTTGAATGCAGAACGTTTACTTTTAATGAAGTATGTCTCCATTACTTTTACTTAAGTAAAGGAAACAGAAAGGACAGGTTCATGAAATGCCTCATTGGGGTTTGGCAGGGTGGATGTGAGTAGTAATAGAGTATAAACACTGAATAACACTATCAGATGTCCACTCAAACATTCGAGGCCCATTAATATATGTCACTAAGCTTTCAAAATAACAAAATCGGCTGTGAAAAGTACACAGGAGCCTTTTTTCATGAGTCAAGGAGAAGTTTTGGATGGATATGGTGTGGCAATACTGACATGTGTTTTTACAGTAATGGACAAGCCTCTCAACTATGAGATCACAATATGGGGAGGACAGATCATATCTATCAGATCATATCTGATTCTGTAGAATTAGTGATGTTTCACACAGCTAAGAGCTATTTATCAAGCTTAGAGTGTCTTGAATAATATGATTGAAAAACACAAGAGGCTTGTAATCTTATGCTGTTATGTTCGCAGTTTTCCACCATAATAACACACTCTTAGCTCCTCTTTACCAACTTTTTTATTTGTGAAATAAAGTTTACCCAACGTTACAAGTTGATAGAAATGTTCCTGATATAATTTTGCAGTATATATTATAATAAATAGTATCAGACTGATGTACATTGCATGAAAATAGCATCTTTTCCAGAAAATGAAATGCAAATGACCTAAAAGGAGGTTGATCACCTTATGTGATCATTTAGCCATGGTTTTATTTATTGCTATATCAATGGACAGACATGGGATAATGACTTTACAATCCAACCCTTCCTCTTTCCCGTCAGTTGCTGAGGTCAAATGGAGTCACTTGGATTTTTAATCTGTAATAAGCCTTTATGGCTTGATAAAACTTTCAATATCCCATCTGTTGGAGATTTCCACTGACAATAAAAAGCAAATGGAGGAGCAGCATGTTGTTTCTCATGTATAAAGAAAAATGGTCTGTTCATATATGGTATAAACAAAAACTACGAACTTACTGTCTCATCAAGAGTAGCTACAGTGTAGAACTTATGTTAAGTATAATTTAAACAAAAGACAAAGATCCCTATGTGCACAGTTACGTTCAGGAACATTACCATTAGCCTAGAGACCGGCAGGTTTAATGCCACTCCAGAGGAGGACAGACTTTGTTTGTTGTGTGAGTTAGGTGAAATTGAGAACGAGGTTAATTTTTTGTTTTACTGTCCTGTCTACGAGGACATAAGGGATGTACTTTTTAGTAAAATGTCCTCTATTTATGTGATTTTCTTTGGGTTGGATGATTATGAAAATCTTGAGTTGTGTTTCAAGAAGGGAACCTTTTGTGTAGCAGGTTTTATTTGTTAAGCTTGGGAGAGAAGGCAGAATATTTTGTTTAAGACTGAGCTGTATAATAATCGGTAATCTTGTTATGAAATGAAATGTATTGAAATTTATGGCCGCTGCAACTGCAATTTTGGTGTCTTGTAAACCCATGAGGGTTGGGCACTTTGTGTGCATGACACGGAAATAAAAGAAAATCAATCCAAAAAAAAAATCAATCAATCAAGTAGTAGCAGTAGTAAAAAACAACTTGTGTTCCCCACTTTATTTATGCTCATGTTTTCCAAATGGCATATACAGAGACAGGATATAACTTCTGTGTTTCTAATGGCTATGGCAGTTGCACCATGTCATGCAGCTTGACCAGATCAAGAGAAGCTCAGAAGTGCAAACACAGCAACTCTACGAACCAAAAGTGTGATGCAGAGGAGCGTTTGGGCGTTTTTCTCTACTGGGAAATTGTTGTCTCCAGCAGAAGACAAATCAGCGTATGCGTATGTGTCATATTATATATTATGCATGCAGGATCCCATGTGTTAACACATGTATATAATGCACACATAATGCACACGTATATATGTATTTATTTGTGTGTTTTACACAGTAAGCACATTGCACATACATATGTTATGTATGTATGTATGTAATGTGTTGTAGGTTATGTGGTGTGTGTGTGTGTATGTATATATGGTATGATGTATGTATGTATGTATGTATGATGTATGATATACATGGTAAATGAATAA